>NW_023994401.1:122500-127500 GCF_015586225.1 Lucilia sericata | reverse complement strand
TTTCAAAATTGTTTATTAAAAGTTTACTTACTTTTCACTCTTTTTAGTTTTAAACGACTCAAAAGTTTTCAGAAATATTTTTGTCTTATATAGTTTGTTGGTTGTGTTTACAACATGTGCCGAAATATAATTTGGCCATCAAAATAATTAAAATTTTATCTTTCTAATTTGAAACATATTTTTAAATAAAAAAGCAATATTTTTCCTATGAAAGCATATGATAACAAATCAATTTTGCACAAGAGAAAGAGAGTTTTTAACATTAAGGGGAATCACAGGACCAAATTCAACTCAATATGAGCTTTATAAAAAAGTTAGCAAAGCTTTTATGACAAAAGTTTCTATGCTACAAACTTTTTGCAGATTAAGCTTTTCATCAAAAATTTTTTTAAATTTGTTTTTATTCAAAATGTTCAAAATAGTTTTTTGTTTAAAGGGGTATGTGGGTTATAAAAAATAAAGCTTTTTTTCTTCAAAAAGTTACAATAATCTTTATAAGATGAAACACTTTTTACTCGAAAGAATTTATAATGTGTTTCTTTTTTATGCTTATTTCTATCTATCAATCTATTTTTCTATCTATCTATCTATCTATCTATCTATCTATCTATCTATCTATCTATCTATCTATCTATCTATCTATCTATCTATCTATCTATCTATCTATCTATCTAACTATCTATCTAACTATCTACCTATCTAACTATCTAACTATCTATCTATCTATCTATCTATCTATCTATCTATCTATCTATCTATCTATCTATCTATCTATCTATCTATCTATCTATCTATCTATCTATCTATCTATCTATCTATCTATCTATCTATCTATCTATCTATCTATCTATCTATCTATCTATCTATCTATCTATCTATCTATCTATCTATCTATCTATCTATCTATCTATCTATCTATCTATCTATCTATCTATCTATCTATCGATCTATCTATCTATCTATCTATCTATCTATCTATCTATCTATCTATCTATCTATCTATCTACCTATCTATGTATCTATCTATCTATCTATCTATCTATCTATCTATCTATCTATCTATCTATCTATCTATCTATCTATCTATCTATCTATCTATCTATCTATCTATCTATCTATCTATCTATCTATCTATCTATCTATCTATCTATCTATCTATCTATCTATGTATGTATTTATCTATGTATCTAGCTATGTATGTATGTATGTATGTATGTATGTATGTATGTATGTATGTATGTATGTATGTATGTATGTATGTATGTATGTATGTATGTATGTATGTATGTATGTATGTATGTACGTATCTATCTATCTATCTATCTATCT
Source organism: Lucilia sericata (assembly GCF_015586225.1). Taxonomy (NCBI): domain Eukaryota; kingdom Metazoa; phylum Arthropoda; class Insecta; order Diptera; family Calliphoridae; genus Lucilia; species Lucilia sericata. The sequence continues at coordinate 126,171 of NW_023994401.1, read as the reverse complement.
ATCTATCTATCTATCTATCTATCTATCTATCTATCTATCTATCTATCTATCTATCTATCTATCTATCTATCTATCTATCTATCTATCTATCTATCTATCTATCTATCTATCTATCTATCTATCTATCTATCTATCTATCTATCTATCTATCTATCTATCTATCTATCTATCTATCTATCTATCTATCTTTTAAACTTATTAAAAATAATTTTTTGAAATAAAACTTTGTTGTTGAATATTTTGAAGAAACAGTTTTTTGAATTTTTTATTAGGCTAATTTTTTCAATATTTTTTGTTTCACTTTTTTCTTCGAGAGTAATGTCTAATTCTTTGGCCACATTGGTCAACATTTCCTCACTCATTTCACCATCATATGCTTTGATAGCGTTAGACTCCTCATTTTTGTTGTCTTTAAGTAAATGTTGGAAAAATTCTTGGGATTCATTTGCAATAGGTTTTAGTTCCTCACTCCTTTCGAAATTGTCCAAAATATTATTGCCTTCAATTTCTGCTACAATTTCAACCGCTTCTGATGTTAGAACATTAGACTCTTCGTTTTTATTATCATCATTTCGATTTTCGTCTAATAAAAGTTTTGGAAATTCTTCGACTTCTTCTTGCTTCTTAGGGTTTCCATTTAACTCGGGAATTTCTTGATTTTTGGAAAGATGCTCAACAATGGGCGTTTCTTTAATTACTTCGCGGCAGACATTTAGTTCAGCATCAAATATATCTCCCTCGGCACAATATACAGTTCGTGCCTTACCATCAGAGCATACATAGAACATGTTCTTTTGTGGTAGAGGATAAACAAAAGTTCCTACTTTAGGGCACTTAATGCTTGGCTTTAAAATATTTGAAGTTTCACGACAAGTTTGAGCTTCGGCATCGAAGAAATCACCGTCGGCACAACTCTGTATGGTGGCAATGCCATCAATGCATTGATAAAACTTATCGCTATCAGTGTGTGGATTTAGAGCCGTTCCTTGTGGAGGACACATATTACTAAGAGATGATTCTCTACAAGTTTGGGTATCCAGATCAAAGTAGTCACCCTTGGCACAACTTTGTAGGGTGGCAACGCCATTAACACATTGATAAAACTTATTACTATCAATGTGAGCTAGCAGGGCAGTTCCTAGTGGAGGACATACATTGTTAACCGGTTCAGTTAAAGCAATATCTTCCGGCAAAGATTGATTTGCTTTACTTTCATGTGTCGAAGCTTTCATTGTTTCATGACAAGTTTCAGTTTCGGCATCAAAGTAATCGCCCTTAGCACAGCTGTGAATTGTTGCCTTGCCTTCTATGCATAAATAAAATTTATTGGAATCAGACAGATAAGGCAGCTTTATGGTTCCTTTTAAGGGACATTTTGCATTAACCGTTTCCTGTAATGTTGATTGTATTGTTAAAGTTTCTCGACAAGTCTTGGTTTCGACATCAAAGAAATCTCCTGCGGCACAACTTTGTATTATGGCAATACCGTTGATGCACAAGTAAAACTTGTTTGATTCTTTATGGGGCAACATATCAGTTCCTTGGACCGGACACTTAATTTCTTTGTTTTCTACTGCGGGGTCTTGAACGCAAACATTTTTTGAGGAATCAAAGAGTAAACCTTTAGCACAGGTAAATTCTATAGCAGTACCGTCCAGGCAAATAAAATATTTATTTTTCTCCTCGTGCGGATAAAGGAATGTGCCAAGTTCGGGACAGGTAATGTTAGAAGTTTCTAAAGTTTCGGATGTCTTGTTTAGAAGGAGTACCTTCTCAATATCAGTTTTATTTTTATCATTTATTTCTAAACTAGAGTTCTGCATAGTTGCTTGCCTTTTTAGACAACTGCCGGTTTCATTATCGAAGATACTGTCATCTGGACAGGCCATAACAGAACCCATGCCATTAATGCACAAATAAAATTTATATTTCTCAATATGTGCATATTTATGGGCTCCCGAGGCTGGACACATTATATTAACAATTTCATCTAAAACTTGAGGAGCTTTAATTTCAACTTTTTCACTTTGACCCGGGGCTCGACAAGTTTTCTCCATATTATCAAAGATATGACCTTCCGGGCAAGACAAAACTAATGCTTTGCCCTCAAGACAAACGTAGTATTGATTAAGTTCAGCATGGGGATAAATAAAAGTACCCGACAAGGGGCACTTGACTGTTGTAGCATTAACCGATTCCAAAGTAGTATTTCCTTCAGTAGTTTCATTTATGTTATTAAATAATGAAAACGATCTGCGACAAGCTCCCGATTCGGCCTCAAAGAAACTGCCTTTGGCACAGGCTAAAACCGAGCCCATGCCATTAACACACAAATAAAATTTATGTTTTTCTTCATGGGCAAATTTCATGGCTCCTACCGAAGGACACAAAATGTTAACTGGTCCATCTAAAACCACGGGTCTCTGATCCTCTTCATTTTCTTCTGTTTCACTCGCCCTCTGACAGGCATTTGTTTTGGTATCAAAATATTGTCCCTCAGCACAGATAAAACCAATAGCATTGCCATCAATACAAACATAATAACGATTGCGTTGGGTATGTGGGTAAATAAAGGTACCAAATTTCGGGCATATAACATTGCTGGCAATTTCAGTGGCCACTGCAGTTACAGTTTGTGTAGCATTTTCATTGGCCGAGGGCAAATCTCCTAATAATTCGTCTTCTCGGCAAATATTAATGTCTGCATCGAAAATTTCATTTGGACCACAGGCCAATGTATAGGTCTTGCCATCAGTGCATAGATAGTATAAAGTTTTATTCAAATGTGGAAATTTGAAGGTACCAAATTTAGGACACATTATATTGGCTGCATCGGTGTCCAAGGTGGGTTTGTATATCTCATTATTTGCGAAATACTCGGTACAAGTCTTCAATTTGGCATCATACAATAGACCATGGGGACAGGTGAAAACAGCAGCAATTCCTTCTCGGCACACATAGTATTGATTTCTTAAAACATGCGGCAAAGTGGTATTGCCAGTTGAAGGACATTTTATCGATTGCGGACTGAAATCCAAATCAAACTCTGCCTCCGCTAATCTTTTTGTAGTTGTTGTAACCATTAAATTATCATTTTCCTTTATTTCAGCCAATTCATCGTCTGTATTCAACTCCCCTTCTATAGGTTCCATAACGCATCCATGTTCGTTGATATCAAAATATTGACCCTCAGCACAGGCAAACACTGTAGCCTTGCCATCAAGACACAGGTAGAACTTTTCCTTTTCCACATGAGGAAAAGTGAAAGTGGCATATTTAGGACAAACAATAGCAGCAACTTCATCCACCACCGCTCCATATCTAGAGAGCTTCTTCTTGCGCTCCAACTCCCACGAGCTGTGACAATGACTATCTTTTGCATCAAAATAATGGTCATCGGGACAATCATAAACGGTGGGATTACCATTGACACACAATATATATTTGTTTTCTATACTATGAGGTAAAATTGCGGCACCATTTTCAGGACATTGTATTAACTCCGTTCCATTTGTGTGATCATTATCCAATTGCTCAATGTCCTTATTATTAACACAACGCTTTTGTTTGTCATCGAACTGATAGCCAGCAGCGCAAGAGTAAAGGGTAGCCTTGCCTTCAATACAAGTAATGTATTTTTCGGAATCTTCAATATATTGATATACAAAAAG
>NW_023994401.1:62500-117500 GCF_015586225.1 Lucilia sericata | reverse complement strand
GTGAAGTTTATTAAATGATTAAAGTGAAAGCTGAAAATATTAACGAAAGTAATGTAATTTAAACTGCCATTTAAAATAAGAAAATAAAAATAAAAGAAAAATTATAAAGAAAATATTACAATATTGATATTTTAAGGCAAAACATGCAAAAACACAACAAAGTCATTGCACTAGAAATATTAATCAAGGACATTTCTAGCAAAAAATTATCAGTGTAGTGGCCCAAAAAATAAAATGACAACAATATGTTGTATATAGAATTAATAATGGCCAACATTTTGCATTAACTACAATTTTATATTGTTGCAAAAACAACATCTTAAATTAAAATTAAAAAGAGAAAACAAAACGGTAAGAAAGAAATCTTTTATTATTTTTAGTTTTTTTTTTTTCTTTAAAGCAATAGCAAAAAATACCATTGTACCAAGCAGTAACACTTAGAAATGCATATACCCTCTCGAATACCTAGAAATGTATACACACAGTATCCTTACAAGTCTAACTACTATACATTTGTATGTAAGTATATGTATGTATGTATGAATTAAAAGCAAAAAAATAATGAAAAAAATCGTATATTCATTCATTTGTACTTGCATGTGTAGTTATATACATATATGTGCTGGTATGTGTATATACTTTATTATATACTTATGAATGTATGTACTATATAGTTTAAATTTAACATACTTTTACCTTAAATACCCTATACACTAGACCAAATAGTGTTAATTAGTCCACCGTCTAGTCTATAGTGTAGTCTAAAATCTAGTCTTTAGTTTGGACTTTAGAGTAGTTTTTAGTTTAGACTATAGTCTCGTTTTTAGTTTTGACTATAGTCTAGTCTATAGTTTTGACTATAGTCTAGTCTTAAGTTTGGACTATAGTCTAGTTTTTAGTTTAGACTACAGTCTAGACTATAGTCTATAAAATACTGTAGTATAGTCGAGTCTATAGCCGAGTATATAGTCTGGTCTATAGTCGAGTATATAGTCTGGTCTATAGTCCAGTCTATAGTATAGACTATAGTCTAGTCTATAGTCTAGTCTATAGTCTAGTCTATAGTCTAGTCTATAGTCTAGTCTATAGTCTAGTCTATAGTCTAGTCTATAGTCTAGTCTATAGTCTAGTCTATAGTCTAGTCTATAGTCTAGTCTATAGTCTAGTATACAGTTTAGTCTATAGTCTAGTCTATAGTCTAGTCTAAAGTCTAGTTTGTAGTCTAGTCTATAGTCTAGTCTATAGTCTAGTCTATAGTCTAGTCTATAGTCTAGTCTATAGTCTAGTCTATAGTCTAGTCTATAGTCTAGTCTATAGTCTAGTCTATAGTCTAGTCTATAGTCTAGTCTATAGTCTAGTCTATAGTCTAGTCTATAGTCTAGTCTATAGTCTAGTCTATAGTCTAGTCTATAGTCTAGTCTATAGTCTAGTCTATAGTCTAGTCTATAGTCTAGTCTATAGTCTAGCCTAGTCTACAGTCTGGTCTGTAGTCTACTCTTTAGTCTGATCTATAGTATATAGTCTGGTCTATAGTCTAGTCTATAGTATAGACTATAGTCTAATCTATAGTCTAATCTATAGTCTAGTCTATAGTCTAGTCTATAGTCTAGTCTATAGTCTAGTCTATAGTCTAGTATATAGCCTAGTCTATAGTCTAGTCTATAGTCTAGTCTATAGTCTAGTCTATAGTCTAGTCTATAGTCTAGTCTATAGTCTAGTCTATAGTCTAGTCTATAGTCTAGTCTATAGTCTAGTCTATAGTCTAGTCTATAGTCTAGTCTATAGTCTAGTCTATAGTCTAGTCTATAGTCTAGTCTATAGTCTAGTCTATAGTCTAGTCTATAGTCTAGTCTATAGTCTAGTCTATAGTCTAGTCTATAGTCTAGTCTATAGTCTAGTATACAGTTTAGTCTATAGTCTAGTCTATAGTCTAGTCTAAAGTCTAGTTTATAGTCTAGTCTATAGTCTAGTCTATAGTCTAGTCTATAGTCTAGTCTATAGTCTAGTCTATAGTCTAGTCTATAGTCTAGTCTATAGTCTAGTCTATAGTCTAGTCTATAGTCTAGTCTATAGTCTAGTCTATAGTCTAGTCTATAGTCTAGTCTATAGTCTAGTCTATAGTCTAGTCTATAATCTAGTCTATAGTCTAGCCTATAGTCTAGTCTATAGTCTAGTCTATAGCCTAGTCTATAGTCTAGTCTATAGTCTAGTCTATAGTCTAGTCGAAAGACTAGTCTATAGACTACAGTCTAGACTATAGTCTAGTCTATAGTTTAGTCTATAGTCTAGTCTATAGTTTAGTCTATAGTCTAGTCTATAGTCTAGTCTATAGTCTAGTCTATAGTCTAGTCTATAGTCTAGTCTACAGTCTAGTCTATAGTCTAGTCGAAAGGCTAGTCTATAGACTACAGTCTAGACTATAGTCTAGTCTATAGCCCAGTCTATAGTCTGGTCTATAGTCTGGTCTATAGTCTGGTCTATAGTCTGGTCTATAGTCTGGTCTATAGTCTGGTCTATAGTCTAGTCTATAGTCTAGTCTATAGTCTAGTATATAGTCTAGTCTATAGTCTAGTCTATAGTCTAGTCTATAGTCCAGTCTATAGTCTAGTCTATAGTCCAGTCTATAGTCTAGTCTATAGTCTAGTCCATAATCTAGTATTTATGTATAGTCTTTACTAAATCAGCACTACTGACAAATACTACAAAAAATCTTTAAAACATCTTAAAATTATTGATTTCTATGTATCGTTACCTAATTATGTATCTTATCTCAAATGATAACAATTCTTGTAATAGTGTTATCATAATGTCGATATCTAACATAAATTATTGCGTTTTTTCTTTCAGTTTTACGTGAAACATCTAATACAAATTTTAAGTGTTAGTTAGATACTATAAACGCATTTTATTATTCAATTAAATTGCTTTTTATCTTTTTTAACTATATGAGTAATACGTAGTTTGAATCAGTGATGCTGAAATGACTTTTTTGCAATAATATTGAAAGTAGGAAATTCTGTGGATTTTCAATTTAGAATATACTTTTATTTAGGTTGTATACATACATATGTTGGTAATTTTAATTAGACTACACAAACTATTTGTTATTAAACATTTAACTAGTAAAAATATATATAAAAAAGTGTTGTTTTCCTTAAACGAAACTGAATAGTATTTAAGATGAGTAATAATAGTAATTTTATCTATTTTACCAAATAAATCATTGACGTGCCAATCAATTGTGTAGTTATTTCCCCCATTTAACAAATACACATCCATTTGAAATGGTATATACATACAAACATACATTAACCACTCACATATCAGAAAAACCCAGCAGTTATTAGAGCTACAAAAGCTACTACATCTAATAGCTGGATAGTAACGGTATTTAGTTTATTAATTTATTGATTACTAGAAGTCAGTCATCTCACTAGCTTTTACTTATTATTTTGAAAACTAACCAGAATATTCAAATCTCTCAAATCTGTTCTGTTAAAATGCTGTCAAAATTTATGATATGTGGGCCACCATTTAGCCTACAGGTTCTATATAGAAAAAAATGTTTACTTAGAAATATTTGTGGGTGTGTATGAATGAGTGAGTGTATTTGTTTCATGGAAAAATGTGTGATGAATGTATGACATTAGATTTTAATTTGAAAGAGAATGCACTCATTATAAGATGGCGGAGCAATTTTACATACATACATACATACATACATACATATACATACAATATATACTTACATACAATATATGGACTTGGGCTTTTAATTAGTGTATAGAAATGTAGTGCAAATTCGCACACACTTAAAAAGTATATACATTAGAACTGCCCCTGAAATTTTAATAAAAATCTAGTTAGTTTTACAACAGTCTAGTTTATAGGCTTGACTATAGTTAGTCGATAGGCTTGACTATAGCCTTGATTACAATCTTGTCTTTTAAATACATATAGTAGTTTAAATTGCAACCTCATCTTGACTGTAGTCTAGTCTATAGGTTAGTCTGTAATCTAATCTTTATTTTAGGCTGTAGTCTAGTCTATAGTTTAGTCCATAGTCTAGACTGTAGTCTAATGTATAGTCTAGCCTATAGTCTTATATATAGTGTAGTCAATAGTTTAGTCTATAGTCTAGGCTGTAGTATAGTCTATAGTCTACGCTGTAGTATAGTCTATAGTCTGGTCTATAGTCTAGTATATAGTCTAATCTATAGTCTATTCTATAGTCTAGTCTATAGTCTAGTATATAGTCTAGTCTATAGCCTAGTCTATGGTCTAGTCTATAGTCTAGTCTATAGTCTAATCTATAGTCTATTCTATAGTCTATTCTATAGTCTAGTCTATAGTCTAGTATATAGTCTAGTCTATGGTTTAGTCTATAGTCTAGTCTATAGTCTAGTCTAGTCTAGTCTATAGTCTAATCTATAGTCTAGTCTATAGTCTAGTCTATAGTCTAGTCTATAGTCTAGTCTATAGTCTAGTCTATAGTCTAGTCTATAGTCTAGTCTATAGTCTAGTCTATAGTCTAGTCTATAGTTAGTCTAGTCTATGTCTAGTCTAGTCTATAGTCTAGTCTACAGTCTAGTCTATAGTCTAGTCTATAGTCTAGTCTATAGTCTAGTCTATAGTCTAGTCTATAGTCTAGTCTATAGTCTAGTCTATAGTCTAGTCTATAGTCTAGTCTATAGTCTAGTCTATAGTCTAGTCTATAGTCTAGTCTATAGTCTAGTCTATAGTCTAGTCTATAGTCTAGTCTATAGTCTAGTCTATAGTCTAGTCTATAGTCTAGTCTATAGTCTAGTCTATAGTCTAGTCTATAGTCTAGTCTATAGTCTAGTCTATAGTCTAGTCTATAGTCTAGTCTATAGTCTAGTCTATAGTCTAGTCTATAGTCTAGTCTATAGTCTAGTCTATAGTCTAGTCTATAGTCTAGTCTATAGTCTAGTCTATAGTCTAGTCTATAGTCTAGTCTATAGTCCTAGTCTATAGTCTAGTCTATAGTCTAGTCTATAGTCTAGTCTATAGTCTAGTCTATAGTCTAGTCTATAGTCTAGTTTATAGTCTAGTCTATAGTCTAGTCTATAGTCTAGTCTATAGTCTAGTCTAGTCTAGTTTAGTCTAGTCTATAGTCTAGTCTATAGTCTAGTCTATAGTCTAGTCTATAGTCTAGTCTATAGTTAGTCTATAGTCTAGTCTATAGTCTAGTCCTATAGTCTAGTCTATAGTCTAGTCTATAGTCTAGTCTATAGTCTAGTCTATAGTCTAGTCTATAGTCTAGTCTATAGTCTAGTCTATAGTCTAGTCTATAGTCTAGTCTATAGTCTAGTCTATAGTCTAGTCTATAGTCTAGTCTATAGTCTAGTCTATAGTCTAGTCTATAGTCTAGTCTATAGTCTAGTCTATAGTCTAGTCTATAGTCTAGTCTATAGTCTAGTCTATAGTCTAGTCTATAGTCTAGTCTATAGTCTATAGTCTAGTCTATAGTCTAGTCTATAGTCTAGTCTATAGTCTAGTCTAGTCTATAGTCTAGTCTATAGTCTAGTCTATAGTCTAGTCTATAGTCTAGTCTATAGTTTAGTTATCTAGAAGGTTATCAAACCTCTTAAAGTTCAAATAAAACATAATAAACTAATAAACATGTTGCAAATGTCAAAGTGGCAGCTATAGCATCATGAAATATAAAATTAAGTGGTCGTGAATTTAATGAGTACAAATTACACATAAAATAATCTGAAAACTATTCAGACATAAAAAAAATTTGGCTTTTTAATGGCACTAACAATAAAAAAATACTACAAAATTGTATAACATGATGGTTCATCGTGTTGAGGACATTGTTCTGTTTTTCTGAGTTTATCTCCCACATTTAAAAGAGCTTTGACCTCTGAACTGTTTTAACAAAACCACCACGACATATTACATATATGTACATATAATTAATTTTTTTTAAGAAATTGTACACAGCTCAAAGGTAAACTATTTAACAAAAACACAACAACAAAGATTTTTTTGTAAAGTCATTAAGGGAATAAAAAAGATTATCACATAAACAGCAAATGGTCCTTTGGGACAGAAGTTAGGCAGACACCTGTTTAATTGATTGAAAACTAACAAATAAGATTGACAAAATGGCTACCAGTTGACATTTGAGTAAACTCTTAATTTTGTGATTTTTAATTTCTTTTAACTGTTTTGGGGAAGTGCGGCTTTTTTGCTGTTGCGTTAATTTGAACTTGTTAATTTTATAATTTTTCCTATTAACGAGTAGCCTTCTAAGGACGAGCATATTTTTGTTGTTGTGTAGAGCTTTTTAAAATTTTGTGGTTGGCTTGCCAGTGCTCATTGACCTTGTTGGGATTTAAAATAAAAATAAAAAAATAAAATATATACCTAACAACAACAACAAAATATTAACTAAACAAAAATTTCTATTTGACTTATAACGGTTTCTTGTTGTTCATCTCTCTCTATATTTTGTAGTATAAAATGGCATGTTGATTTATTTTCCTGAGTATGTCTGTTTGTGTGTGTTGTTATTTTTCGTGTGTATAGGTGCGTTAAATTTGTGTAAATTGGCTAACTCGGAGAAAAACGGCAATTAATTTCACAATAGACAAAATTATGGACTACAGAATATATTATAGACTAGACTAAGAACATCGACTACACCATAAACAGGATTATACTATAGACTAGACTATATACTAGACTATAGACTAGACTAGACTATAGACTAGACTATAGACTACACTATAGACTAGACTATAAACTAGACTATAGACTAGACTATAGACTAGACTATAGACTAGACTATAGACTAGACTATAGACTAGACTAGACTATAGACTAGACTAGACTATAGACTAGACTATAGACTAAACTATAGACTAGACTATAGACTAGACTTTAGATTAGACTTTAGATTAGACTATAGACCAAAATATAGACTGGACTATAGACCAAACTATAGACTGGACTATAGACTAGACTATAGACTAGACTATAGACTAGACTATAGACTAGACTATAGACTAGACTATAGACTAGACTATAGACTCGACTATAGACTAGACTATAGACTAGACTATAGACTAGACTATAGACTAGACTATAGACTAGACTATAGACTAGACTATAGACTAGACTATAGACTAGACTATAGACTAGACTATAGACTAGACTATAGACTAGACTATAGACTAGACTATAGACTAGACTATAGACTAGACTATAGACTAGACTATAGACTAGACTATAGACTAGACTATAGACTAGACTATAGACTAGACTATAGACTAGACTATAGACTAGACTATAGACTAGACTATAGACTAGACTATAGACTAGACTATAGACTAGACTATAGACTAGACTATAGACTAGACTATAGACTAGACTATAGACTAGACTATAGACTAGACTATAGACTAGACTATAGACTAGACTATAGACTAGACTATAGACTAGACTATAGACTAGACTAGACTAGACTATAGACTAGACTATAGACTAGACTACAGACATAAATATAGACTAGACTACAGACATAGAATATAGACTAGACTATAGACTAGACTATAGACTAGACTATAGACTAGACTATAGACTAGACTATAGACTAGACTAGACTATAGACTAGACTATAGACTAGACTATAGACTAGACTATAGACTAGACTATAGACTAGACTATAGACTAGACTATAGACTAGACTATAGACTAGACTATAGACTAGACTATAGACTAGACTATAGACTAGACTATAGACTAGACTATAGACTAGACTATAGACTAGACTATAGACTAGACTATAGACTAGACTATAGACTAGACTATAGACTAGACTATAGACTAGACTACAGACAAGAATATAGACTAGACTATAGACTAGACTATGGACTAGACTATAGATTATAATATAGACTAGATTATAGACTAGACTATAGACTAGACTATAGACTAGACTATAGACTAGACTATAGACTAGACTATAGACTAGACTATAGACTAGACTATAGACTAGACTATAGACTAGACTATAGACTAGACTATAGACTAGACTAAAGACTAAACTATAGACTAGACTATAGACTATACGACTATCCTGTAGAGTATGCTATAGACAACATACTATAGACTAAACTAGATACTGTAACTAAAAACTTAGTTATAGTCTTGATATCTTCTGTTTTATGCTCTTTACGGTAGCATTGATTTCAAATGTATTGACTTAATTTTTTCGAGTGTATTTACTGCAGTAGTATAAATATTGTTAAGTGCTTCGAAACGTATACTCTATATATGAGTTCATATAAAGTATACGTTATTAGCTTATATAGTTTTTGTGGCGACAAAAACTTCCTGTATGGATATGTGTGTGTGAAACAAAGAAAAATCTAAATTCTTTGTTCTTGTATTAAAATTTTATATTTTAAAATTTTTGTTAAAATATTTCCTGTTTTTTTTTTTTCAAATATTTTCTTTCTATGCTGTCAAGTACTTTGAACTTTTTTGTCTTTTAAAAAAGTAGTAATAAATCTTTAAAAAATATACTATATTTTCCTTTAAAGTTTTAAACGGTTGAAACCAGTAACATGCATTTTTGGATTGACAAACGTTCACCACAATGTGGTTTTGGTCGTTCACGGGTGGCTGCTTCTTTGCACACCGGCGGTTCGGGTTTAAGTTTTGGTCATCCCCCACGACGTAGTGGTGGTCATAAATCATCATCATCATCCTCGGGTGGTAATACATCATTGTCAGCCTCTAGTAATGCGGGTATACAAGTCCACCGTCAGCAGCAGCAACAACAGCAAGTGGCAGCCGCTCAGTATCATACACAACATGCTGCCACCACAAGCAATAATGCCCCATATCGTACGAGCACACAATATGCCACTGGTAGCAGCAGCAACAACACAACCAGCAATAACAATAATAATAGCAATACCGCCGCCAATCAAGCTACAAATCGTAATTTTGTTAGATCAAATGTATCAGCAAATCATCATCATTATTACAATAATAATCGCCAACAGACGGCCCACCATCATCATCAGCAGCAACAACAATCTAGCTCTTGTGTTTTACCCAATTCCAGTAATAATAATCTAACATCACCTACCGGCAATAGTTTGAATACATCCTTAAATAATGCTGCTACAACAGCAACAACAACTATTACAACGGGAGCACAACAACAACAACAACATGCACAACGTTATCGTCATCCACAATTTGGTAATATGTCGGTTAGAACTTATCAACCCACTATGCAGCAGCAGCAGCAGCAACCAACAACCACAACTACTCCGGCATTAACATCACATCCACAACAACAGTTGCAAATTCAAGTACAGCAATCGACAACCACCAATATTTCCAATGCCACCAATACTACCACCACCACTAACAACACATTAAATCATCATATAATGGCAACAACAACAGCTGCAGCAGCAGCAACCACAAATCAATTACAACAATCTTTAGATGCATCTTTAAATACATTAAACGAACATGGAATACATCAAAGGTATGTCTGGTAAATGGTATAAATATTGAAGGAAACCAATAATGAAATGTATGGGAGGGTAGATGGGAAATGTTTTACAATTCCAGTCTTAATTTTAATAGTCTACACTATATACAGTCTGGGCTATAGACTATTCTAGAGTCTGGACTATAGTCTATTCTATAGTCTGGACTATAGTCTATTCTATAGTCTGGACTATAGACTATTATATAGTCTGGACTATAGTCTATAGACAATATAGACAATTCTATAGTCTGGACTATAGACTATTCTATAGTCTGGACTATAGACTATTCTATAATCTGGATTATAGACTATTATGTAGTCTGGACTATAGACTATTCTATAATCTGGACTATAGACTATTCTATACTCTGGACTAAAGACTGGTCTTTATAGACTAGTCTAAAGCTTCTATAGTCTGGACTATAGACTATTCTATAGTCTGGACTATAGACTATTCTATAATCTGGATTATAGACTATTATGTAGTCTGGACTATAGACTATTCTATAATCTGGACTATAGACTATTCTATACTCTGGACTAAAGACTGGTCTTTATAGACTAGTCTAAAGCTTCTATAGTCTGGACTATAGACTATTATATAGTCTGGACTATAGTCTATAGACAATATAGACAATTCTATAGTCTGGACTATAGACTATTCTATAGTCTGGACTATAGACTATTCTATAATCTGGATTATAGACTATTATGTAGTCTGGACTATAGACTATTCTATAATCTGGACTATAGACTATTCTATACTCTGGACTAAAGACTGGTCTTTATAGACTAGTCTAAAGCTTCTATAGTCTGGACTATAGACTATTCTATAGTCTGGACTATAGACTATTCTATAATCTGGATTATAGACTATTATGTAGTCTGGACTATAGACTATTCTATACTCTGGACTAAAGACTGGTCTTTATAGACTAGTCTAAAGCTTCTATAGTCTGGACTATAGACTATTCTATAATCTGAATTATAGACTATTATGTAGTCTGGACTATAGACTATTCTATAATCTGGACTATAGACTATTCTATACTCTGGACTATAGACTATAGACTAGTCTAAAGCTCTAGTTCCTCAAATACGATTTGTTTTTAGTAGAAAAATTCTATTATTTTTCATCCTTTTTCTATTTTAGTCCCAATCAAACTGCCAATCTTTCCGCTGAACTCTATCATCAAACATCTCCACGAATAGTAACCTCTTTCAACAGACCCCTAACAGCTGCCACTATGACATCGGGGGGAATTTGTGATTATAGCAGTGTCTCTGCAAATCCGCGCACAACTTATACAAACTCTGCTCTACAGACTACGACCACCAATCTACAACTACATCATCATCAGCACAGCAGTAGACAACGACGTAATACACGTTCCATAGAAAGTACCGATTTACAATTTCTTCCTTTACATCTTAAATGTGGTATCTTTGCTTCCCTAGTCTTGGCCATAGCCTTTATAGTGGGCATTAAAGTCTATTTCGATAATCATGGCACAAAATTTGAAGTTGGTCTATTTTGGCTGCTCACAGCCACATTTGTATTTGCATTTTGTTTTGTTTCTATATGTAAAGTACCCAGGGTATTATTTGCCTCTACAACTTCATCACGTTCGAATTCTCGAGATCAGACTAGAGGAGATCGTTGTAGTATGGATGATGCCGTGGCACGTGGTTCTATGGTCAATTCTATAGATGATGTGGTCATAACCGGATTGCATGAATTTCAACAGGAACAAATACAAAGTATAAATATAAATGCCCAGGCTGGTCCGCCGCCATATCACATAGCTATATTGCTGCCAGAGACAAAAGCTAAAGAAGATATTAGTACACTGGAAGAATCACCACCGCCGTCCTATGACAAAATATTGATATAAGGCCCCCAAATAGTTATAAAAAGCGAACATACATTCATACGAACATTGGGCCAGCAGAAGGAGAGAGGTATTTTAAGAAATATTTTTTAAGTTTATAAATAAGGGCCAATCTTTAGGTGAAAGATTAGCGATTAAATTAAAATTAATCCTCGAAAGATGTTTTTGAGTACTCAATTAGTTAATTTTGTTTGCAAGTTTAAGCGCCCAATGGAGGTGGTTTAATCTTAAGCACAAAATGCAAAAGTGTAAACAGCTGATGCAAAAAAATTAATAAAATTTTTATAAATATAAACATTAAAATGTTCTATTTATTAATAAGTATAAATTATGGACACTTCAAAACACATTTTTTGTTTTTAATTTAAGTTTTCATTAATTTTCATATTAAATTTACAATTGTCTTCTTCTTTTTTATAAAATATACATTGTTTTGATAACAAACAGTGACATTTTCTGTTGTTTTGTATGGCAACACTGCGAAGTTTAATCTTGTACTCAAAAACATCAAAGGGGATTAACATAAGATTAAATTTATTTTTTGATTAACTAATCTGATTATTAATTGGCATTTGATTACCATCTCAAAAACCCGCTCTAAATGAATGGTAAGGAAATATTAAAAAAATAATTAAGTTAAATTATAAGTATTAAAAAATCTATCTAAAATTATTATATTTTCTATTTAAAAGATAAAAAAACTTTGCGTTTAGTAAACAAAATTGTAAACATGTTCTAAAACTATAGACTAATCTATAGTGTAGACTATATGCTTATTCATAGTGTAAACTATAGAAGTATCCATAGTGTAGACTATAGAATAATCCATATAGAGTAATCTATAGTCCAGACTATAGACTTATCTATAGTAAAGACTATACTCTAATCTGTAGTTCAGACTAATTTTTAGTCCAGGGCCCAAATTACGGCATACGATATCGATCGAAATCTCCATTTAGATTCTATTGAGATTTCGATCGATATCGTATGCCATAATTTGGGCCCAGACTATAGACTAATATGTAGTGCAGACTGTAGACTCGTCTTTAGTCCTGACAATATATTAATTTGTAGTCCAGACTATTGACCAATCTTTAGCCAAAGCGAGAGGCCAAGTATTTAGTCAAGACTATAGTTTGAATTTTCTCAAAAACTTTTTGGGTAAATCTATAAACATTTTCCCCAATTTTTCCAAAACTCTTGAAATCTATCGAATACTTTTAAAGTGTAACAAAATTTCAAATTTCTTCCATTAGTAGATAAGAAACATTTACTAAGCAACAACTTAACTAGAACTTTAAAATATTTGAAAATTTTAATTTTCAAAAAAGTGTTAATATTGGGTAATTTATTTGTTTATATTACACTAAACTTAACATTTGTCTATCACTGTATTTTTAATTTTTTTTTTTATTAAATACTTTAAGAAAAGAAACCTAATTTTAAACACAATCTAAGATTGTCAAGCTCAAATTAATTATAATAAATAGTTTTTAATAAAATAAATAAAATAAGTTTGTAAAAATATAAAAAAAAAACAAATTTATCATTAATTATAAAAATATCTATATGTATTTTAAACAAAATATAAACCAAATAATGCACATAAACAATTTTTCTTAACTTTTTAGTAAGCATATCTCTATATAATGCTCTATTTTTCTAAAACATACCTAAACTTAGACATTTTTTACAACTCGCTTCTTTTTTATAGAAATATTCGTAAAAGTATATTAAAGAAAATAATAACGAAATTTGCCAAATTAAATGAAATTAATGATCTAATCTACACTCTATAAAAAACAAATACAATCTCTTCGGTTTAGTTTAAAAAACTATCATTTATGTTCTGTGATAAATCATGTGAACAAAATAACATTTTTTTAATTATTCTGTTTCTATTAAAGTTAGTTAAGAAAACACTTATTATTATTATGAAAAATAAATGGTAAATAAATGGTATAGGAAAATGGTATTGGAAAATTTGAAAAGAGAAATTTAAAAAAATATATTTAATGTTAATATATAGGGAATGGAATATACATTATATTAAAAATACAAATATCATTAAAAATATATATTAAAATAAACATATATAAATGTTTAAAATAAAAGAAATTGTTTTATTTTTGTGTTTGAAATGAATTCAAAAGCAATACTTTACGATATAAAGTTTGCTCTTTAAAATATAACGGCGTTTTTACTAGTGTTAAAAATAAAAACTTGGCAACACATTATAACCAAGAGTTGCCATTTTTTGTTTTAAAACTTGGCAGCACTTTTCACATAAACAAAACACAGCTGTCAAGCAAATGTAAACATTTACAAAAGGTTATAGAAAAACAAGCTTTTTATCGATTATATTTAAAGAAAATTATAAAAAATATCATAAAAAAATAAACGAAAATGACTAGACATGCTAGAAATTGTACTGCCGGAGCTGTTTACACCTATAATGAAAAGAAAAAAGATGCTGCTGAGTCCGGCTATGGCACCAATGCCCAACGTTTGGGTAAAGATTCAGTAAAATCTTTCGATTGTTGTTCTCTTACCCTACAACCCTGCCGCAATCCAGTGGTAACCAAAGATGGTTATCTCTTTGACAAGGAGGCCATACTCCAATATATCATAACCAAGAAAAATGAATACAGCCGCAAACTAAAGGAATATGAACGTTTAAAGAAAATGGAAGAGAATGATGTGACCCAGGAACTCAATCGCAAGCAACAGGAGTGTGTGGAACAGTTTGTTAAATCCGGCAAACCAGTTAATGGTACAGTAGAAAAGCCCTCCACATCACGTGAAGCCAAAGAAGAAAGTTCCATTTCGAATATGGCTAATGGTCATGAAAAGAAGTTGCCCAGTTTTTGGTTACCTTCAGAGTGCCCCAATGCGGGTTTGGCAAAAGCTAAAAAGCCCGATCCTACCATATATTGCCCTGTTTCACAAAAGGTTTTAAAGGCTAAAGATTTAATTGATGTTAAATTTACTTTGGTCAAGGATGGTGACACCAAGAAATCGCTAATAGCCAAGGAGGCCAGATATATGTGCCCAGTAACGCATGATATATTGAGTAATGCTGTGCCCTGTGCTGTTTTAAGGCCAACGTAAGTTAATTACTTTAAAATATAAAAATTCAAACATGTAATTACATAAATAGGAATTTCGAAACTTGAACAAACCACAGCGAATGCAAGAAAAGTTCTTATTCGCATGGAATAAGAAATATTATTGTAGCCGAAACTGCTTCGTTAGGCTGAACATTTTAGATTTTTATTAAACATTTTATATCTTTTAAGCGGTGATGTTGTTACCATGGAATGTGTGGAAAAATTAATCAAAAAGGACATGATACATCCTTTAACCAGTCAGAAGTTAAAGGAAAAGGATATAATACCTCTACAAAGGGTAAATAAACAGATTAACTTATGTATTATAATTCGCATATATTAAAAATTTCTTTTTCACTTAACAGGGTGGCACGGGTTACGCTTTGACCAATGAAAATTTGGAGGGCAAGGAGAAAAGACCCATGTTGCAGGCTTAAATTAAGGAGTTTTATATAAAATAAATATTGATTAAAACATAATGTTGACCCATTTGTTGTTAAAGATAACAAACTATGGTAACCTTTATAGTTTATTGACTCTCAGTAAAACAGATAAAAATCTGTGTTCTATTAAAGATAACATTTCTCTATGACCTTGTTAAACGTAAAATTTTTAGCAATACTTTTTCTCTTATAAAAGACAAACAATTTAAAATGTTCAACATAGTTTTATTAACAAACTAAAGGTTAAAACATACAGAAAAGTTTGCTTTTTAAAATAAACTTTAATTAAAAAAAAAAAAGAAGAAAAATGTTTAAAGTTTCATTTGTTATTATTGGCCTAATAGTAAACCTAACCTTTGCCAAATATTTTGAAGAATGTCTAGAAGTTGCTGAGGATACCCTTATACCAGTAGCCAATGATTGTCGTGCTTATATCTACTGCAGTGATGAAGAGCAATCTTTCAAAGATACTTGTCCTGAGGAAACTTATTTTGCTGCCGAAACAGGAGAATGTCTAATGGATTATGATAATATATGCCCTAAAGCAACACATACAAAAGAGGAGGTTACCACCACAATACCTATAGAAACAACTCCAGCAACAATTACCACCTTTCCAACTACCTTAACAACCATTTATGAACATATTGTTGATAGACCCTCAAGACCTAAATGTGCTCGCCACACGAATTCCTATTATCCCCACTTTGAACGCTGTGAATACTATTACAAATGTGTAGCTGGTTATTTAACCATTTTAAGGTGTAATTTCTATCAAGCCTGGGATTATCAAAAAGAAATGTGTGTTCCTTATAATATAGTCCAGTGTTATGGTACAGCGAAGCTGAGCAATTTTAAACCGAAACTGCTGTAGATATTTAGGCTAAAACTACAAACTTTAAAATTAAGTAAATTATTTTTAATGAAGACAATTTAATTTAATAAGATTTAAAAACTAAGAATATTTAAGTAAAAAAATTTTGTAACTTTTTGGCTGTAGTGCCTCTAGTTTGCCTAGAACAAGGTCTTTTATGAAAGTGATCACAGACTATTAATTCTAATTATTTACAGAATAATATCCTAAGATCATATTTTAAAAATTTACAAATGTTTCTTAATAATCTCTAGAATCTTTTCTTGTCAACAAGATCATCATCTGCATACCCTTTTCATAAAACGACAAAACAATAAAACATTTTTTGTTTAATTATATTTCTTTCTTTAAAAACATTTCATCAAATTAAAACATTTTGTGCACGTTATTGTGGTGAGCATGAGTATAAAATTTATAAACCACGCCAATTGTGTTAAAAAGACGACCACAAATGAGTCTAGTAAATAAATGTTTTTTTAAATTTTCTACAAAACAAATCTACTTAAATTCCACAATTATAATATTTGGGGTATGGGAAATGATCATTAAATCATAAAATTTTGTTTAAAATTTTTCTTATTTAATTATAATAATTTTTTAATATAATTTTTCTTAAATGTTAACAAAAATATTTAATAAAATTAAGCAGCATTAGTCTGGTCTAGCGAAGAAAACAAAAACCTGCAAAGTAGCAATTTATTTAAGGCATCCTACAGTAGGCAAAGGTAGCTACATACAAGGGTTTGATATAATAAAAAATAAAAGCTGTTGGAAAAAACTGTTCCCACTTGAACAGCTTGTAGAATTTTTCAATTCAATTTTAAAAATAAACTGTTCCCAGTTACAATTTGAAAAAAGTTAATAATTATTGGGAATTTTCTGTTGGATTGCAACAATTTCTATTAAAAATCTACTCATTCCTCAATAATTTTAAACTGTTCCCATTAAAAACTAAACTGTTCCCAGTAGAAAACTTGCACAAAAGCGTATAATTACGGGGAAGTTATTATGTATAGCATTGTCCATTAAAAAGCTGTTAATATTTTTAAGAATTTTAAACTGTTTCCATTTAAAAACAAACTGTTCCCAGTTGAAAATTTGCCCAAAAGTATACAATAACGGGGAAATTTTTATTGGATTGCAATGTTTATTAAAAATCTATCAATTCTAAAATAATTTAAAACTGTTCCCACTTGAAAATAAACTGTTGCCAGTTGAAAAATTGCCCAAATGTGCACAAAAATGGGGAAATTTTTCATCGATTGTAATGCCCAAGAAATAGGTGTTGATTTTTTAAAGATTTTTAAACTATTCCCATTAAAATATAAACTGTTCCCAGTTGAAAATTAGCTTTAAAGCACATAATTACTAGGAAATTTTTGTTGCATTTTAAAACTTATTAAATTTGTGTTGATTTTTCAAAAATCTGAAACTGTTCCCACTTCAAAACAAACTGTTCCCAGTTGAAAACTTGTTTAAAAACGGCATAATTACTAGAAATTTTTTGCTAAAAAATACAATTCCTATTAAAAATGTGTTGATTTTCCAAGAATTCTAAACTGTTCCCACTTCAAAATAAACTGTTCCCAGCTGAAAAATTGCTTAAAAGTGCATAATTCCCGGAGAATTTTTATTGGAATGCAATGCCTACTAAATATGTGCTGATTTTTCTAAAATTCTAAACTGTTCCCACTTCAAAGTAAACTGTTCCCAGTTGAAAATTGGGTTAAAAAGGCATAATTCAAGGAGAATTTCTATAGGCATGCAATGCCTATTAAATATGGGAAGATTTTCCAACAATTTTAAACTGTTCCCATTAAAAATTAAACTGTTCCCAGTTGAAAATTGGCTTAAAAACGCATAATTACTAGGAAATTTTCGTTGCATTGTAATGCCTATTAAATATGTGTTGATTTTCCTAGAATTCTAAACTGTTCCCACTTCAAAATAAACTGTTCCCAGTTGAAAATTTGCTTAAAAAGGCATAATTACTAGGAAATATTTATTGCATTGTAATGCTTATTAAATATGTGACGATTTTCCTAGAATTTTAAACTGTTCCCACTTAAAATTAAACTGTTCCCAGTTGAAAATTTGTTCAAAAGCGCATAATTTCCGGAGAATTTTTGTTGCATTGCAATGTATATTAAAAATTTATTCAATCTTCAACAATTTAAAACTGTTCCCACTATAAAATTAACTGTTCCCAGTTAAAAATTTTGCTTAAAAGTGCAGCTTATAATTTTTCGAAGTTTTAAAACTGTTCCCATTAACAAAATAAATAGTTTCCATTTGAAATTTTGATAAATAATGCGTAAAAAGTATATTTTTTGTCTAAAATATTACAAGTAATTAATAAGTTAACAAATCTAGTAATTTTAATGCTTAAAGAAACTGTTCCCATTCGAAAATAAACTCTTCCCACTGGAAATTTTACACAAGAAACCAATAAATTGGAAAAATCTTAATAAAAAGGAATTGTCATTAAAAATAGACAGGAGTTTCAAAACTGTTCCCACTATGATTTTTTGAAATAAAACTAATTTTTAACAATTAAGACTAAAAATAAACCTTACAATGTGGTCTATAAAACTAAAACTATCACCTCTTTTTAAAGACAACAGAAGGGTAGTCTCAGGCACACACACTCTTATTTAAAATGATGATTTGTTTAAATAAATTTTACAACTTGGAGGATGGTGGATTTTTGATATGGAGGGAGGTGGTTTATGTGTACTTTTTGTTTGGCTCTGATTTGGTTATTCATACTTTCTGGGTCTTATAAATGCGTTTGTTGTTTGGTATTTCAGCATTTTGCCTTAAAGTATTGTCACTTATTTATTTAAATTTCTTGTAAATGTAAATTTTCTTATATGTTTTTCATGTTTTTTTTCGCAAATTTTGTAATCGTATGTAAAAAATTTTTAATTGAATGTTGTTGTTGCTGGTATGGCTGGTTTTTGTCTTTTCTTACAGCTACAGGCTGAAATTTATTTATTGTATTTATACCCTACACCACTTTAGTGGGGAGGGTATATTGGATTTGTGCTGATGTTTGTAACATACAAAAATATTCGTATACCAATCGGCTTAGAATCGTTTTCTGAGTCGATTAAGCTATGTCCGTCCGTCCGTCCGTCTGGCTGGCTGGCTGGCAGGCTGTCCATGTAAACCTTGTGCGCAAGGTACAGGTCGCAATTTTCAAGATAATTGGATGAAATTTGGCACGCACGTTTTGCCAAATTGAAAATGGTTAAAATCGGTCCATTATTTCACCTAGCCCCCATACAACAGAACCCCCCGAAAAGGGCTTCTGAGCTCATAATTATGTTAAATATACAGATATATCGATAAAATACGGCACAACTAAGTTTTATAGAAGTCTTGATGACCCTGCCAAATTTCATAAAGATCGGGCCACATTCGACCCTAGCTCCCATACAAAGTCCCCTTCAGAAAGTTACTTGAATGTCCCAAATTAACTTATAAACACAAATATCGCGATGAAATTCAGCACAATAAAATATTATGTCAATATAAATATATTCACAAAATTTTATCGGGCTTGGTCCATATTTGCCCCTAGCCCCCATATAAAGCCTCTTTCAGAAAATTAGTTTTTCATCCATAAATTGCTTAAATGTATCGGAACAAGGGAATATTGAAGATAAATGCTTTATTATGAAAAATAAATCACATTTAATATTCATAACTGGTGTAGGGTATCATATGGTCGGCCACGCCCCGACTATAATTTCTTACTTGTTTTTTTTTTTTGGGGGTCTGTGGAAATTAATACAATTTATTGTTGTCATTTGTTTTTGTAGCATTTTAGCTTTTAACATTTGTAGGCTTTTTTTTTTCGCTCTCTAGTATTTCGTATAGAATTTTAGGTTGTAGTTTATATTTGAAGGTATTTCTTGTCATTAGTCATAACTTGCACATGTTCTGGTCAAGCCAATAAAATGCTTAAGATAAAAAGCAATAGAACAATAATTAATTATACATAATTTTACATAAAATAAACTTTTAACTTAATAACTACTGGCCATAAACGTAACATATAACTTCAGCTTGTAACACACAACGACGCTTAACCCAGTCAAAAGCAAAACCAAGGCGGCAACGTTTAAGTGTTAAAACTGCATTATTACACTCATAATAGTAGAAACAATTGAAAGGATATGGAATATTATAAGTTTGCGAAGGATAACAAAACGGTCGTATAATATTTACAGCTTCTGTATAATTCTCTTTAACTTTTTCCTCTTCGGTGTAGGAAATCGTGCTGGTAGTAGTTGTGGTAAACTTCTCACGACATGTTATAGGATTTCTATCACACGACAACATATCCTCATTGAAATATTGTCCCATCGGACATTCACCCAAAGTTGAACGTAAACCATTGCATATAATATATTGACTACAATTGGCAGGATTTGCTATGATAGTTCCCTTTTTCACATAATTACAGTTTTTGTGTGAAACATAATGTTTTCCTTGTGATATCTTAAGCATGTGGAATGCAACTAAGACAGTTAGAGTTATAGTTAGAATTTTGTAACTCATTTCCAGAATTTACTTTTAATATTAACTTTCAAATATTTGCCAAGAACTGTATAAATTATGTTTTGTTTGCTATTTATATAAACGTTGGCAAAAATCTGTAAATTAAGTTTTTTTCCCTTCTCGATAGCGCTTTAAATGAGATCATGTTACACGTTTTAATTAGACATTTGTTAACAAGTTAATAACAAGTATATGGCAATTCATATCATATCTTTGCAAATATTCTTCTACGACTTTGTTATTAAGAGATCTATTGTTTACCGTCTAGCAAAAAAAACATGAAACTGTTAATGTTTTCTGAGTTAAAGGAAAGCGCAATTTTTTTGTTTCAAATTTAATATTTAAAAAAATTTTAAGTTTTTACGGATTAATTTCTATCTGATACTAAACAATTTTTCTTTAATGAAAGTTGTTGCAATTCAGGGATCATTCTGTAAAAGTTGCTCGCTTTAAATAAACTTTTTCTTGGGGAATATAATCTTTAATTGAAGAAAAATTGCTATCTTATGGACAACTTTTTCTAAAGACAACTTTTCCTTAGGAGAAGTTGCTCTCTTCAAGAGAAGTTTTCCTTGAGATGTTGCTCTCTTCAGGACAACTTTTCCTTAGAGAAAGTTGTTTTAATCTCTACAACTTTTCCTTAAGCAAAGAAGGTCTAATCTCGACAAATTTTCCTTAAACAAAGTTGCTCTAATTTAGATATTTTTTCCTTAAGGAAATTTGCTCTAACCTCGACAAATTTTTCTTAAGGAAAGTTGCTCCATTCTAGAAAAGTTTTCCTTAAGGAAAGTGGATCTATTCTAGATAACATTTCCTTAAGAAAAATTGCACTATTTTAGGCAACTTTTCCTTAAGAAAAGATGCTCTGTTCTAGGCAAAAAACTTTTCCTTAAGAAAATTGTGTTTAATAAAAGTTGCTCTATTCTAAACAACTTTTCCTTAGGAGAAGTTGCTCTATTCTAGACAACTTTTCCTTAAAGAATGTTGCTCTATTTCAGACAACTTTTCCTTAAAAAAGTTGTTCTATTCCAGACAACTTTTCCTTAAGGAAAGTTGCTCTATTCTAGACAACTCTTTCTTAAGGAAAGTTATTCTATTCTAGACAACTTTTTCTTAAGAAAAGTTGCTCTGTTCTAGGCAACCTTTCCTTGAGAAAAGTTGCTCTATTTTAGACAACTCTTTCGTAAGGAAAGTTACTCTATTTTAGACTTCTTTTCTTAATGGAATGTTGCTCTATTCTAGACAACTTTTCCTTAGGGAAAGTTGCTCTATTCTAGACAACCTTTCCTTAGGAAAAGTTGCTTCATTCCAGACAACCTTTCCTTAATGAAAGTTGGTCTATTCTAGACAATTTTGCCCTAAGAAAAGTTGACCTTTTACAGACAACTTTTCCTTAAGGAAAGTATCTCTCTTCAATACAACTTTTCCTTAAAGAAAGTTGCTCTCTTCATGAAGAAAGCTACTTTCTTCATGGAAAAGTTGTATTGAGGAGTGCAGCTTCCTAAAGGAAAAAGAAAAAATCCTAGAATGGAGTAACATTCCTTAAGGAAAATTTATCTTGAAAAGTGCAACTTTCCTTAATGAAAAGTTGTCTTGAAGGGAGCAACTTTCCTTAATGAAAAGTTGTCTTAAAGAGGGCAACTATCCTTAAGGAAATGTTGTCTTGAAGGGAGCAACTTTCCTTAGGGAAAAGTTGTCTTGAAGGGAGCAACTTTCCTTAGGGAAAAGTGTCTTGAAGGGAGCAACTTTCCTCAAGGAAAATTTGTCTTGAAGAGAGCAACTTTCCTCAAGGAAAAGTTTGTCTTAAAGAGGGCAACTATCCTTAAGGAAAAGTTGTCTTGAAGGGAGCAACTTTCCTTAGGGAAAAGTTGTCTTGAAGGGAGCAACTTTCCTTAGGGAAAAGTTGTCTTGAGGAGAGCAGCTTTCCTCAAGGAAAAGTTTGTCTAGAATAGAGCAACTTTCCTCAAGGAAAATTTGTCTTGAAGAGAGCAACTTTCCTCAAGGAAAAGTTGTATTGAAGGGAGCAACATTCCTCAAGGAAAAGTTGAGAAATTTCTATAGAATGGTTTTTTCTTTCGAATACATTCTGAAGTTTATTTATTGTTGGATTTTTTACATTGAACTGAATTTCAGTTGGCAGATTAATTTGATTTAAGAATTTTATTATAATTTTGGTTTTGAAAAAAAAACAATCATTTTAGAAGTTATTTCTTGTAATTAGTCATAACATGCCCATGTTATGGTCAGACTAACAAAATAATTAAGATAAATCAATAAGATAGAGCAATAAAAATACCAATACTAAATAATATTACATTAATAAAAATTTTAACTTAATATTACTAGGGTCCATTAATATAGCATATTACTTCAGTTTTTGGCAAACAACGCAACTTAGTCCAGTCAAAAGCGAAACCCAGGGGACAACGTTTAAGTGCTAAAACTCCATTATTACACTCATAATAGTTGAAACAGTTAAAAGGATAAGGTATAGTATAATTCTGCGAAGGTAAACAAAACGGACGTAAGGCTTCTGTAAGATTTCCATTTCTTTCTGCCAGTTCACTTGAGATCTTGGGCACGTTAAAAGCAACTAAGATTATTAAGGCAAAGTTAAAATTTTGATATGCATATCTGAATTTTGTAATTGTTTTCTTTTTAAATATTTATCAAGAACTAAATAAATTAAGAGTTTGTTTTCATATTTATATAGCCGTTTAAAAAAAAATCTGCAAATTAAGTTCCTTTTGCCTCAGCTTTTGTTCTTGAACATCTTCCCCCAGGTAACAAATTTTAAATTGATATTTGTTAACAAGTATTTTATCAATATTTATTAATGTTTTCAAATATTCTTCTACGACTTTGTTAAATATCTATTAGAAGTGTTTATTAATTAAAAATTATTTTTTTCTAGAAAATTTAATCATTTTTTTTTTCAAAGTAATTAAAGCTGTTTTCTTAATCATAAGTGCAGGTCCATACTTTACCTTAATAAATATAGTTCTCTTTTGATTAAGAAGAATTGGAATCTTTTTTTAACGAAAGTTGCTCTTTTCTAGACAAATTTTTCTTAAAAAATGTTACTCTCTTCTAAGAAATTTTTCTTAAGAAAATTAGCTTTATTTAACTTATCAGCCAGAAATGTTGCTCTCTTCCAGACAACTTTTCTTAAGGAAAGTTACTCCCTTTTCATTGAGAAAGTTGTTACTCCCTTCCATGAAACTTTTTCTTAAGAAAAATTGCTCTATTTAAGTTTTTAGTCGGGAAGGTTGCTTTCATGAAGACAACTTTTACTTAAGGACAAAACTTAACTTTTACTCTAGAGAAAATTACTTTATCTACAGAAAATTTTATAGAAAATTCTCTTGTCTAGACAAATTCTATAGAAAATTCTCTTATCTGGACAAAGTCTATAGAAAATGCTCTTGCCTAGACAAATTTCTACAGATAAATTGTATTGACAACGTTTCTTAAGCAGTTAAGTACAGTTTATATATTCT
Source organism: Lucilia sericata (assembly GCF_015586225.1). NCBI lineage: Eukaryota > Metazoa > Arthropoda > Insecta > Diptera > Calliphoridae > Lucilia > Lucilia sericata. The sequence continues at coordinate 93,565 of NW_023994401.1, read as the reverse complement.
AGACAACTTTTTTCTAAGGAAAGTTGCTCTCTTCTAGTGTTCTATAAATCGACTTTCGAATAATCGAACAATCGACTTTTTGTCGAAAAGTCGAAGTCGACTATTTTGTTCCAAAAAAGTCGATAACTCGACTATCGTCTGTGAAAAAAGTCGACTTTGTTAATAAAGTCGAAAAGTCTGAAAGTCGGAAAGTCGAAAAAAGTCGATAAGTCGAAAAAAAAGTCGAATAAAGTCGAAAAAAGTAGAAGAAAGTCGAAAAAAGTCGAAAAGTCGGAAAAAGTCGAAAACTCGAATATTGTAGAAAAAGTCAAAAATAGTCCGAAATTTTAAAAAAGTGGAAAAAAGTCAAAAACTCTAAAATAGTCGGAAAAAACTCGAAAAAATAAAAAAATAGTCGAAAAAATTCGAAAGAAGTCGGAAATAGTCAAAAAGTCGAAAAAAATCGAAAAGTCGGAAAAAGTCGAAAAAAGTCGGAAAAAGTCGAAAAAGTCAAAAAGTCGGAAAAAGTCGACTATTTATAAAATACTTATAGTCGAAAAGTCTAGAAGTCGACTTTTAATTAAATGAAAAAAGTCGAAAAATCGACTTTTCATAAATGCAAAAAGTCGAAAAGTCGACTTTTAACTAAATGAAAAAAGTCGACTTTTCGTTTCAACTATAGAACCCTATTCTCTTCTAAACAACTTTTCCTTAAAGAAAATTGCTGTCTAAACTAAACAACTTTTGTCTCGTCTAGAAAAATTTTGTTTAAAAGACACTTTTCTATATTAAAAAGAAAAGTTTTTCTTAACTTTTCTTTAGAAAAACTTTTTTAGAAGAAAAAGTTGTCAAGTTCTGCTAGAAGGGAGTAAATTTCTTAAAGAAAAGTTGTCTATAATAGAGCAACTCTCATTAAGAAAAGGTTGTCTAGAATAAAGCAATGTTCCTTAGGGAAAAGTTGTCTAGTTGGGGATAACATTCCTTAAGGAAAAGTTGTAAATCTCGTTAAGAAACAGTTGTCTGGAATAGAGAAAGTTGCCAATTATTCTTAATGAACAGTGAGCAATATTTATTAAGTAACAGGCATCTTAATGAAAACAATTCAGAATGCAATTGCACATATCTAATGATTAGGAAAACATTTACAGTTTTTATTTTTGGTAAAAAAAAAAAATATAATTAAATTTTCTAGAATTTATTTAATAAAGTCGTAAAAGAATATTTGAAAACATTGATAAAAATATTGATAAAATACTTGTTGACAAAAATCAATTTAAAATTTGTAACATGATTTCAGAAAACCTCAATTAGCAGATTTTTCTTTAACGGCTATATAATATGAAAACAACTCCCGATTTATTTAGTTCTTGATAAATATTTAAAAAGAAAACAATTACAAAATTCAGACATGAATTTCAAAATTTTTACTATGCCTTTGTTGATTCTTGTTGCTTTCAACGTGCACCAGATCTCAAGTGAACTTCAAGGAGAAAACAAGGAAGCCGCAAATCTGAGACATCAATTTTGTTTTCCTTCGCAGACTTATAATATTCCCTATCCATTTAATTGTTTGAACTATTATGAGTGTATTAATGGTGTTTTAAAGATAAAACTTTGCCCCGTTGGTTTCGCTTTTGACTGGATTAAGCTGGATTGTGTGAAAAAAGCTGAAGCAATATGTGCTACATTTATGGATAAGCAATTAAATTAATTATTTAATTATTATAATATTATATACTATTCATAATTTTTGCCCTATATTATTTCTTTATTTTAATAATTTTGTTACAAGAAATAACTTAAAAAATACAATAAATAAATTTCAGAAAGTTTCTGTCTTGTGTAGACAGATTCTATAGAAAAAAGCTATATTGATTTTTTTTGGAATTTATAGTTATTTTAAACTTTAGATTAAGATATCTCGAAGAGGCAAGAAGATATAACAGAGGTTAAACCTTTAGTTAAAAGTCGACAGATTGGACTTTCAGGTGACATAACAAACTTTATAAATAAAAGTTTATTCGCGCGGTTGTAACGCCTCAAACTTTAGGACATGATATCTCGAAAACCTGATGTAATTGAAAAATTCTAAAGCCAACTTCGCATTCAGCACAGCTCAATCCTTTAGAAAAGTATACCTTGGTCTGTGGGATTTTGTTGGCCTGTGTTTTGTCAAATTTGTTGGCCTGTGTTATTTTTTTTCCAAAAAATTACAAATGTTAATGTTTTCTTAATCATTGGATACATGCAATTTCATTTTGAATTGTATTCTTTAAGACAGCTTTTCCTTAATAAACATTGCTCACTTTTCATCAAGAAGAATTGGCATCTTGGCTAGGCAACTGTTTCTTAACGAGAGATGCTCGATTCCAGATAACTTTTCCTTAAGGAATGTCCCCTCTAGGTTGCTCTCATCAAGACAACTTTTCCTTAAGGAAAGTTACTCCCTTCTAGGAGACTTTTTCTTAAGAAAAGTATCATTATTCTTGACAAAAGTTGTCCTGAAAAGAGGAACATAGTTGAGGGTAACATTTCTTAAGGAAAAGTTGTAACTGTCGTTAAAAACACTTGCCTAGGAAAGAGAAAATTGTCAATTATTCTAAATGAAAGGTGAGTAATATTCATTAAGTAACAGTCATCTTAATGAAAACAATTCAGAATGCATTTGTGCGTGTATTTCATGATTAAGAAAACACTAGCTATACCCAGTGTGCTTCGCTACCCTGATCGTAATGAAATAAAATAAATATTATTATTGTAAATGTATAATATCTGAAATATGAAAATGTTCTCACTTACTCCGGGCTCTACGTGCATAGTTTCATATTTCTAGGTTCAATATTATAGAAAACTCAAAAAGTATCTTTTGAAGAACGAAAAAGTACCAAAAAGACCTCTTTTATATATGTGCTCAATTACTCCGCACTCTACGTGTTTAATTTCATGTTTCTAGGTTCAATATTATAAAAAATTCAGAAAGTACCTTTTGAAGAACGAAAAAGTACCAACAAATTCTCTTTTATAGGTTCTCACATAATCCGGGCTCTACATACATAATTTCATGTTTCTAGGTTCAATATTATAGAACTTTCAAAAAGTACCTTTTGAAGAACGAAAAAGTACCAAAAAGTCCCCTTTTATGGGTTGTCACTTAATCCGGGCTCAACATACTTAATAACATGTTTCTAGGTTCAATATTATAGAAATTTCAAAAACTATCTGTCGATGAACGGAAAGGTACCAAAAAGACCTCTTTTATGGGTTCACACTTAATCCGTGCTATACATATTTAATTTTATGTTTCTAGGTTCAATATTATACAAAAATTCAAAAAGTACCTTTTGAAGAACGTAAAGGTACTAAAAAGTCCCCTTTTATAGGTTCACACTTAATCCGGGCTATACATATTTAATTTTATGTTTCTAGGTTCAATATTATAGAAAATTCAAAAAGCACCTTTTGTAGAACGAAAAAGTACAAAAAAATCCCCTTTTATAGGTTCTCACTTAAAACGGACTCCATTTGCTTAATTTCACGTTTCTAGGTTCAATATTATACAAAAATTCAAAAAGTACCTTTTGAAAAACGAAAAAGTACCAAAAAGTCCCCTTTTATAGGTTCTCACTTAATCCGGGCTCTACATGCTTAATTTCATGCTTCTAGGTTCAAACTCAAAAAATTACCAGTCGAAGTACGATAAAGTACCAATAAGTTCAATTTAATAGAAAACTAAAAAAGTACCAGTCAAAGGACGAAAAGTACAAAAAAGTCCCCTTTATAGATTCTCATTTACTCCGGGCTCTACATGTTTAATTTCATTTTTCTAGGTTTAATTTTAAAGAAACTTTAAAAAGTACCCTCCATATGTAGAACGAAAAAGTACCGAAGAATCCCTTTATTATTAATTTCATATTTCGATAATATCATAGAAAACTCAAGAAGTACCAAAAATAAGTACAATTTTTAACCCTTAAACGTCCAAATATTCAAAAAGTACTAAATTCCAATTTTTATTTTTTTTCGTTAAGTTATGAAAGAGTCAAAAATATTTGTTGAATGTTCAAAAGGGGCCAAATTTGAAAAAAGTACCAGACACCTGTCCTATTATTAAACTGTTATTGTAGTTTAGGAGATATAATCTTACCAAATTTACCCGTTTTTACCCCCTAAAGATTCGAATTTTCAAAAATCCCGTCTTAGTGGATCTATTTGGTTGGAGACCAACCTCAGCTTCAACCGTTTAGGCTGTGCGATGATGAATCAGTCAATCAGTCAGTCAGTAACGTTAATATTTTTTATATATAGATTAACAATTTTAATTTTTGTTGAAAAAATTATTAAATTTTCTAGAAGTAAATATTTTTTAATTAATAATTTCTTGCAACTTATAAGTACATACATATGTATTTAATAAAGTCGTAAAAGAATATTTGAAAACATTGATAAAATATTTGTTAACAAAAAAAATGAATTTAAAATTTGTAACATGATTCAGAAAACCTTAATTTTTTGCAGATTTTTCTTTAACGGCTATATAAATATGAAAACAACTCCCGATTTATTTAGTTCTTGATAAATATTTAAAAAGAAAACAATTACAAAATTCCGATATGAATTTCAAAATTTTTACTTTACCTTTGTTGATCCTAGTTGCTTTCAACGTGCCCCAGATCTCAAGTGAACTGGAAGGAGGAAACAAGGAAGCCGCAAATAAGAGACATCAATTTTGTTTTCCTTCGGAGACTTATGATATCCCTTATCCTTTTAATTGTTTCAACTATTATGAGTGTATTAATGGTGTTTTAAAACTTAAACGTTGCCCCGTTGGTCTCGCTTTTGACTGGGTTAAGCGGCTTTGTGTACCAAAAGCTGAAGCAATATGTGCTACATTTATGGAGTAACAATTTAATTGTTTAATTATTGTAATATTATTTTTTTTGCTCTATCTTATTTCTTTATCTTAATAATTTTGTTGCAAGAAATAACTTAAAAAAAAATACAATAAATAAATTTCAGAAAGTTTCTGTCTTGTGTAGACAAATTTCTAAAGAAAAAGGCTAAATTGATTTTTTTTTAAATTTATAGTTGTTTTAAACTTTAGATTAAGATATCTTTAAGAGGGAAGAAGATATAACAGAGGTTAAACCTTTAGTTAAATGTCGACCGATTGGACTTTCAGATAACATAACAAACTTTATAAATAAGGGTGTCTTCGCTCGGTTGTAAATGTGGCCCAAAACGGGGTTTTTTGAAATTTTAGGACATGATATCTCAAAAACCTGATATGATTGTGAAATTCTAAAGCCAACTTCGCACTCAGCACAGTTCAATCCTTTAGTTTGCCTTTGATTACCTTTTGTTGGCCTGTGTTATTTTTTTTCTTAAGACAAATTTTCCTTAATGAATATTGCTCTCTATTCATCAAGAAGAATTGACATCTTGGCTAGGCAACTGTTTCTTAACGAGAGATGCTCGATTCCAGATAACTTTTTCTTAAGGAATGTCCCCTCTAGGTTGCTCTCATCGAGACAACTTTTTCCTAAGAAAAGTTGCTAAACGGGAGTTGCTCTATTGTAGACAACTTTTCCTTACTCTTGAGAACTTTTCCTTAAGGAAAGTTGCTCTAATCTAGACAACTTTTGTCTTCTCTAGCCAATTTTATATAGAAAATTGTGTTGTAGACAAAATTTTTCTAGACAAGACAAAGTTGTCTAGATTAGAGAATAAGTTTCTTTAAGGAAAAGTTGTCTAGAATAGAGCAACTTTCTTTAAGGAAAAGTTGTCTAGAATAAAGCAACTTTGCTTAAGGAAAAGTTAACTAGAATAGAGCAACTTTCCTTAAGGAACAAGTTGTCTAGAATAAAGCAACTTTCCTTAAGGAAAAGTTATGACAAAGAGAGTAACTTTCTTTAAGGAAAGGTTGTCTAGAAAATAACAACTTTCCCCAAGAAAAAGTTGTCTAGAATAGAACAACTTTTCTTTAGAAATACTTTCCTATACGAAAGTAAATTTATCTTGAGGAAAGTTTGTCATTTTCGGACAACTTTTTCTTAAGCTTAGTTGCTCTCATCGAAATAACTGTTCAGACAAGGTTTCCTTAAAGAAAGTTACTCTATTTTAGACAAATTCTCCTAAAGAAAAGTTGCTGTATTCTAGACAAAAGAATTTTTTACAGAGTTTCTGTAGACAGGTTTATTTTCTATAGAGTAAAAGTTATGTTTTCTCCTTAAGTTGTCTTAAAGAGAGCAACTGTTTCTTAATAGACAGTAACAACTTTTCTCTATGAAAAGTTGCCTAGAAAAGAGTTACTTTTCATACGAAAAACTTTTCTAGAAAAAGTTGTCTTAAAGAGAGCAGCTTTCCTGGGTGAAAAGTTAAAATAGAGGAAATAGAGCAACTTTCGTTAAGAAATAGTTGCCTAACCAAGTTGCCAATTCTTCTTAATGAAAAAAGAGCAATAATAATTATGGAAAAGTTGCCTTAATGAAATCAAATCAGGGGAAACTTGCATGTTTCTTATGATTAAAACAATTTACATTTTTTTGTAATAAAAATAATTTAATTTTCAAGACGTAAATAAATTTTAATTAATAATTGTTTTGATAAAATACTTGTTAATAGACAACAATTTAAAATTTGTAACATGATTTCAGAAAAACTTAATTTGGTGATTTTTTTTAAAAGGCTATATAAATATGAAAACAAACTCTTAATTTATTTAGTTCTTGATAAATATTTAAAAAGAAAACAATTACAAAATTCAGATATGAATATAAAAATTTTAACTTTGCCTTTGTTGATCCTAGTTGCTTTCAATGTGCCCAAGATCTCAAGTGAACTGGAAGTAGCAGACGAGCATTTAACAGACGACGTAGATGATATACATATATTTTGTTTTCCTTGGCAGACCAATAATATACCTTATCCACTTAACTGTATCGACTATTACGAGTGTGCTAAGGGTATTTTAAAACTTAAACGTTGCCGCCTTGGTTTCGCTTTTGACTGGATTAAGCTGCGTTGTGTGCCAAAAGCTCAAGTAATATGTGGTATATTTGTAGATTAAGTAATTAATTAATGTAAAACTTATCTAAACCATTTTTTTCAAAATATAATAAAACTTTTAAACCAAAATAATCTACAACCTTAAATTCAATTCAAAATACAGATTAGTTTTGTCTAGAGAAATTGGTCTGATCTAGACAAATTTTTATAGAAAACTGTTTTGTCTAGACAATTTTCTATAGAAAATGGTCTGATCTAGACAAACTTCTATAGAAAATTGTCTTGTCTTGATTACTTTCTATAGAAAATTTTCTTGTTAAACAAATTACTTTAGATAAGTTTCGTATCTTATAGACAACTTTCTATAGAAAATTGCTTTGTGTAGACATATTTCTATAGAAAATGATCTTGTCTATATAAATTTCTTTATCAAAACTGTCTTGCATACAAATCTTACTTGTCATTTGCCAAATGTTCCATAAACAAAATTTCTAACAGGCATGGATAATTTAAATTTTAAAATAGTACTAAATTAGAATTAAAATAGTACTTTTTTAAGTTCTAAAGAACTAAACAAATTTTCCGCTAGACTATAGACACACTAGACAATAGACTAGACTATAGAGTAGACTATATTCTAGACTAGTCTAGACTCTAGACTACACTAGAGACAAGACTATAGACTAGACTATAGACTAAACTATAAACTAGACTATAGACTAGACCATAGACTAGCCTATAGACTTGACTACAGACTAAACCATAGACTAGACTATAGACTTGACTATAGACTAAACTATAGACTAGACTATAAACTAGGCTATATACTAGACTATAGACTAGACTAGAGACTGGACTATAGACTAGACTATAGACTAGACTAGAGACTGGACTATAGACTAGACTATAGACTAGACTATAGACTAGACTATAGACTGGACTATAGACTAGACTATAGACTGGACTATAGACTAGACTATAGACTAGACTATAGACTAGACTATAGACTAGACTATAGACTAGACTATAGACTAGACTAGACTAGACTAGACTAGACTATAGACTAGACTATAGACTAGACTATAGACTAGACTATAGACTAGACTATAGACTAGACTATAGACTAGACTATAGACTAGACTGTAGACTAGACTATAGACTAGACTATAGACTAGACTATAGACTAGACTATAGACTAGACTATAGACTAGACTATAGACTAGACTATAGACTAGACTATAGACTAGACTATAGACTAGACTATAGACTAGACTATAGACTAGACTATAGACTAGACTATAGACTAGACTATAGACTAGACTATAGACTAGACTATAGACTAGACTATAGACTAGACTATAGACTAGACTATAGACTATACTATAGACTAGACTATAGACTAGACTATAGACTAGACTATAGACTAGACTATAGACTAGACTATAGACTAGACTATAGACTAGACTATAGACTAGACTATAGACTAGACTATAGACTAGACTATAGACTAGACTACAGACTAGACTATAGACTAGACTATAGACTAGACTATAGACTAGACTATAGACTAGACTATAGACTATAGGACTAGACTATAGACTAGACTATAGACTAGACTATAGACTAGACTATAGACTAGACTATAGACTAGACTATAGACTAGACTATAGACTAGACTATAGACTAGACTATAGACTAGACTATAGACTAGAACTATAGACTAGACTATAGACTAGACTATAGACTAGACTATAGACTAGACTATAGACTAGACATAGACTAGACTAGACTAGACTATAGACTAGACTATAGACTAGACTATAGACTAGACTATAGACTAGACTATAGACTAGACTATAGACTAGACTATAGACTAGACTATAGACTAGACTATAGACTAGACTATAGACTAGACTATAGACTAGACTATAGACTAGACTATAGACTAGACTATAGACTAGACTATAGACTAGACTATAGGACTAGACTATAGACTAGACTATAGACTAGACTATAGACTAGACTATAGACTAGACTATAGACTAGACTATAGACTAGACTATAGACTAGACTATAGACTAGACTATAGACTAGACTATAAACTAGACTATAGACTAGACTATAGACTAGACTATAGACTAGACTATAAACTAGACTATAGACTAGACTATAGACTAGACTATAGACTAGACTATAAACTAGACTATAGACTAGACTATAGAATATACTATAGACTAGACTATAGACTATACTATAGATTAGCCTATTGACTAGACTATAGACTAGAGTATAAACTACACTATTAACTAGACTATAGACTTGATTATAGACAAGACTATAGACTAGACTAAATATACTGGCCTATAGATTGGTGTGTGAACTATTTATCAAAAGTTTATAAGTTAGAAAAAGTACCGAAAATGTCGTGGGGGTACCACGGCATTTTTCAATATAAAAAAGTACTGGAAAAGTACTAAAGTATTAAATTTTCCACTCCTGATATATAATGATTTTCACTTTAACAACAATCTTCTCATTTCAAATCATTTAGCATTAGATTAAACTCAGAAAAATAAAACGAAAACTAAGAGATAAAATATTGAAATGAAAGTGTGACCATTGAATGTACAAACGACCAAAATGTCTCTTTTTTTAAAAAAAAGAAAGCACAAGCCAAACAACTACTAAAATACTCTACATAATAAAAACAAATAAATGATCAGATTTTGATGTTGTATTAGTTGTTGTTGTTATTTCTTTTATTTTTCTTAAAAAAAAATATTTTTTTTTGAAAAAAAATAAAAAAGGGGCACGAAATGTATTGGACATTTGGGGAAAAAGAAATCTCCAACCTCAGACAAACTAGAAATTTTGGCAAATTAGAAGTGAGCAAACACGATACAAAGGTGGTGGACACGCAGAAAATTTCGAATTAAGCGAGACAAAAAAATAATAGAAAAACAAAAAGACATTTTTTAAAATATAAAAAAGTAAAACGTAACGGATTTTTGAAAATAAAAATAGTAAATGTAACGGTTTTTTAGGTAACGGTTAAAAAGTTTGAATAATAAAGTAATTAAAAACACCTAAAATTTTACAGTAATGAAGAAATAAATAGCAGAAAAGTAATAAATTTAAAAATTCAATTTAAGCAAAATAAATTATGTAAAGGAATATGTTTAAAAAAGTGTTTTCAAAAAGTTAATTATTTTTTAATAAAAATAATCTCAAAGTGTTTTAAAATAAAATATTTATAAATAATAAAAGATTTTAGTAAAAATAAAATAATTAAAAATTAAAAAAAATTTTTTAAAATTATGTAAAATTAAAAAAAATATATAAATTTAAAATATTTTTATAAATCGTGAAAAATTTTTAAATTTTTAACAAATTTTCAAGCGAAATTTGAAAACAAATTTTAGTTTCATTAAAAATGTGATAAAATCATTGAATTCATCGTTTTAGACAAAATCCGACATGCTCAAACATGTTTTAAACATACATATCAAAAATATCAATAATCTTTTAAAAAGAACGTGTTACAGTGTTGTGAACGAGGACATTTCAAACCTAGACCTTTAATATACCTAATCAGATCAAGTTTATTAAATAGTTTAATAATTTGCCACAGAATGCCATAACAGACCCCTTTTATATAGCGAAAGGACCAAAACTAGTCTCCAATAAAACCGCCACTAGTCGATATCCTAGTTTAGTTCTACAACACATTCATTTAAGGAAGTTAATTGCAAGTTTTCTAGAATGGAATTATGTTTTTAAAGGAACACAATTCGACGATCACAACGATCACAAATTATATACATTTGAATGATATTTAAGAAAAACTTGATAAAAGTTCGTAAATAAGTATTAAAATGGAAGTTGTGAAAAAGAACTTAAAAATTTAGTTCAGAATAATATTATAACTCTGACGATCAGTGGTAGTGCCGTCGTTATTAAACGTTTGTTATTTGGAAAAGAGTTTCAAACTGTTCTCTATTTGAGATTTAAATTAAATATTTGTTGGGAAGTCGGCTGAAGATGAAATCTGACGATCAATTACAAACGAACATTATCAAAAGATTGAAATTTTTGTGAAAGAGTTTCGTTTTGAATCATTCTTAATTTAATTGACATTTGGACAACATTATTAATCGTTCGAAATTTGAAAAGAAGTTTTCTAGTTAAGAGTAAATGTTTACTGGAAAATTGACAGAAGATAGAATCAGACGATCACTTACAATCGTCAGATTGATAAACTTTTATAATAAAATATTATTCACACTCTGAGGAACTGTTTAGTTTAGAATCTGATCAAAATTTCTATTACAAAGTTCTTCATAATCTGATCAACTAAAATTTTATTCAGGATCTGATCAACTTTTCTAGTAAAAAGGTTGTTCAGAATTTGATAATATTTCCAGTAAAATGTAAAATTTAGAATCTGATCAACTTTCCAGTATAAAGTAGTTCAGAAACTGATCAACTTTTCTGGTAAAAAGTTCTTCAGAATCTGATCAACTTTTCTAGTAAAAAATTCTTCAGTATTTGATCAACTTTTCTAGTAAAAAGTTCTTCAGAATCTGATCAACTTTTCTAGTAAAAAGTTGTTCTGAATTTGATAATCTTTCTAGTAAAATGTAAAATTCAGAATCTGATCAACTTTTCTAGTTAAAAGTTGTTCACAATCTGATCAACTTTTCTATTAAAATGTTATTCAGAATGTGATAAACTTTCTAGTAAGAAGGTATTCTGAATCTGATCAACTTTTCTAGTAAAAAGTTGTTTAGAATCTGATCAACTTTTCTAGTAAAAAGTTCTTCAGAATCTGATCAACTTTACTAGTAAAAAGTTGTTCAGAATCTGATCAATTTTTCTTTAAAAAGTTGTTCAGAATCTGATCAACTTTTCTAGTAAAAAATTCTTCAGAATCTGATTAACCTCTTCCAGTAAAAAGTTGTTCAGAATCAGATCAAATTTTCTAGTAAAAAGTTGTTCAGAATCTGATCAACTTATCTAGGAAAAAGTTATTCAGAATGTGATAAACTTTCTAGTAAGAAGGTGCTCAGAATCTGATTAACATTTCTAGTAAAAAGTCGTTCAGAATCTGATCAATTTCTATAGTAAAAAGTTGTTCAGAATCTGATCAACTTTTCTAGTAAAAAGTTGTTCAGATTCTGATCAACTTTTCTAGTAAAAAGTTCTTCAGAATCTGATCAACTTTACTAGTAAAAAGTTGTTCAGAATCTGATCAATTTTTCTTTAAAAAGTTGTTCAGAATCTGATCAACTTTTCTAGTAAAAAATTCTTCAGAATCTGATTAACCTCTTCCAGTAAAAAGTTGTTCAGAATCAGATCAAATTTTCTAGTAAAAAGTTGTTCAGAATCTGATCAACTTATCTAGGAAAAAGTTATTCAGAATGTGATAAACTTTCTAGTAAGAAGGTGCTCAGAATCTGATTAACATTTCTAGTAAAAAGTCGTTCAGAATCTGATCAATTTCTATAGTAAAAAGTTGTTCAGAATCTGATCAACTTTTCTAGTAAAAAGTTGTTCTTCCAGTAAAAAGTTGTTCAGAATCAGATCAACTTTTCTAGTAAAAAGTTGTTCAGAATCTGATCAACTTTTTTAGTAAAAAGTTATTCAGAATGTGATAAACTTTCTAGTAAAAAGTTGTTCAGAATCTGATTAACATTTCTAGTAAAAAGTTCTTTAGAATCTGATGAAGTTTTATAGTAAAGAGCAGATTCTATTCAAGTTTTCTAGTTAAAAGTCGTTCAGAATTTGATCGACCTTTTCTAGTAAAACAATGTTCTACATCTGATAAACATTTTTATTGAAAAATTGTTCTGAATCTGATGATTTTTTCCATTGGAAAGTTGTTGTGAATCTGATGAACTTTTCCAGCAAAAACTTGTTCAGATTCCGATCAAATTTTAGAGTAAAAAGTTGTTGGAAAAGTTTTTCAGAATCTGATCGAATTTTGCAATGAAAAGTTGTTTAGAATTTGATCAAGTTTTTTATCAAATCTAATAAACTTTTCTATCAAAAAGTTGTTCAGTTCCTAATCTTCTTTTCTATTGAAAAGTTGTTTTGAATCTTCTCTATGAAAAACTAGTTCAATATTTGATTAAAATTTCCAAAAGGCTTTTTAGAATGAAATTAAAATCTGTTTAGAATATGATCAATTTTTCTATGGATAAACTGTTTGACTCTTCACAAGATCCTTTTCCATAGAGAGGCTTTCTATGAAAAACTGAATTTGCGAGACTTATTCCAATTCTAATATGTATGCTTTGTTTTTTTCCTGCTGGAAAAATTTTTGTTTAAGAAAATTCAGGAATTTTTCCATTAGAAATATTAAAATAATCTATAAAAAATAATAGCTACAAGAGAAATTTTTTGTTTGTCATTAGCACAAAAATAAGTACAATCTTTTTGAAACAAATAAAAAAATCCATAAAGAACTTAATACAACAATACTTAGCTGTCATTGTCCAAAAGCATAAAAAAAGCAAATACTATTTAAAATAAATCTATTTTTGTAAACGACACACAAAAATAAATATGTATAAAAATCTCTTAAAGAAAAAACAAATACTAAATTATTAAGTTGAAAACCTGGAGAATATGACTCAATTTTCGAAAATGAAAAATTAGTGAAACAGACAAGTTGACAACAATTTGAAATAAATTTGAAAATAACAAAGAAAATAAGAACATATTCACACGCTTTATGTGACTGGAACTAGAAAACTACTAAATTTTATTTCGTTTGAGCAAAATTTTTGGGATTTATTTTGTATGTGTAGTAGTAGTTAGTTAAGTGCAGTAAATATTACCTTTGATGGGGGACTTATCTTGTTGTTGTTGTTTTTTTTTCGGTTAATACTTGTCAATGTGATTTTGGCTAATGTGATTATGTATGTATATATTTACGAAATAGCACAAATTTTTAAAAATAAATAAAAATTTACAAAAACTACAAAACAATACTGAATAAAAGAAGAAATAAATAATAAAAAAAAAACCTAGCCAAGCAAACCAGCTAAAACAGCATCCATCTAATGTCACCCATTCAGCCAGCTAAACAACAATTCAAAATAACAAAAAACAACAACGAAACATTTGCAATAAGTGTAGTACCTTTCAGCTGAATCTAGTAGTTTTCAAATAAAATATATTGGAATGAAAAAAATTCCTTTATTCATTAGATGTGATGATGATGATACATTTACATAGATATACTACACATGCAGTTGGGCCATATCCACAAACATACACATCGACATACATACATATGCTAAACATTTGTAAATGCAGTTTGTACATAATGCAAACGTTTGTATGTAAGTCTGTATATAGTGTAGTTTCAGAGGTGTGGCATTTAGGGGGTCAAAACAGGGGAGGGGGGTGTATGAAATTGAGACTAGATATTCCGAAGAAACTTTTTGTAAAGCAAGATATCTCGTAAATCTACTCTTTGTATAGAAAAGTGTGTCGCAATGTAAACTTTTTGCATAGAAAAGGTCCTAGCAAACACATATTTCAAGAGAGGAGGGTCTCGCAAATACATATTTCTAAAGTAAAAGGGTCTCGCAAAGTTACATTTTGCATAGAAAATAGTCTCACAAACATATACTTCTTAGGGAAAAGGTCTCGCAAATGCAGATTTCTAAAGGAAACTGCCTAGTAGGAAACACTTCTTTAAAAAAAGGGTCTCGCAAAGTTACTTGTTGCATAGAAAAGGGTCTCGCAAACACATGTTTCATTAGTTAAGAGTCTTGCAAAGACACAATTCTAAAGACAATTTCACTCTTCTATAGAAAATGGACTCGCATAGACATAATTCTAAAGAAAAATGTATCGCAGGACTCAGTTCTATAAAAATGGGTTACTTTTTACATAGAAAAAGTCTCGCAAACACATATCTATATAGAAAACGGTCTCGCAAATACACATATCTAAAACAAAATGCCTCACAGAATATACTTCTATAAAAAAGGGTCTCGCAAAGTTACTTTTTGCATAGAAAAGAGTAGCTCTACAGAAAAGGTCTTGCAATGACACAATTCTAAAGAAAATTTCTCTTTTCTATAGAAAATGGACCTCCCATAGACAGAGTTCTAAAGAAAAAGTCTTGCAAATACACATTACTTAAGGGAAATGCCTCGCAGCACGCACTTCTATAAAAAGAGTCTCGCAAAGTTACTTTCTACATAGAAAAAGAGTCTTGCAAACAGATAGTTCTATAGAAAAGGTCTTGCAAAGACACAATTCTAAAGAAAATTTCAATTTTATATACAAAATATACTCCCATTGTAGAGTTCTAAAGAAAAAGTCTTGCAAATAAGCATTACTTAAGGGAAAGGACTCACTTCTATAAAAACGGTCTCGCAAATTTACTTTTTACATAGAAAAGAGTCTCGCAAACACATATTTCTACAGAGTAGGACTTGCAATGACATGGATAGACACATTTCTATAAAAAACTGTCTCACCAATTTTAAAGAAAAGAGTCTCACAAAGATACATTTCTAAAGAACAATGCCTTGAAAAGAGAAATTTCCATGGAAAAGGGTCTCGCAAATATTTTCTCAAATATATATTTGATCTCGCAAAGACATATTTTTCAAGAAAAGTGTCTCACAAAGTCATTTGTCTATAGCAAATTGAATCGCAAAGACGTTTTTCTGTAGAAAAGAGTCTGGCGTAGAAACATTTAAAAGAAATAGGTCTCGAAAACACTACTTTCTATAGAGTAGTGTCTCGCAAAGGCATTTTTCTATAGAGCAGTGTCTCGCAGAAACATTTTTCTATAGTAAAGTGTCTCGCAAAGCTATACATATTTGTTAAGAAAAGGGTTTCGCATATAAATTTCTCCAAAGACATTTTTCTATAAAGAAGGTCTCACAAAATAACATTTCAAAGACTTTTTTTCTATATAATAGTATCCCGCAGAGACATTTTCCTATAGAAAAGTGTTTCGCACAAACATTTCTCTATAGAAAAGTGGCTCGTAAAATTATATTTGTAAAGAAAGAGGTCTCGCAAAGACATATTTCTATAAAGATTTCAAAAGAAGATACCCCTTTCTCTCGGAAAGTGTCTCGAAAAAAACTAATTTCTTTAAGAAAAGTTATTTAGATACTTTTAAAATCACTTAATTACCCTTTGTTTTAGTCATTCTCGCAAAAATCACTTTAAATTCCATTCCCTCCCTTTAAACTACGCCTTTTCAAAATAAATTTCAAAAAAATATTGAGGTGTCTCCAAGTATTTTACGACTTATTGTGTAGCCATTAGAAAAAAAAAAAGATTTTTATTTTTCTGAAGGAAAAACAAAAATGCATTCGCTAAATTAAAATTGGCTAATACATACAATTGTTGTTGTTGCTTGAACCGGTAAAAATAGCAGCCCTCGGACAAAAAAAAAAACTGAAAATACATACACATGCATTACAAAATCTAAGTATTTCAACACAAAATAATATAAATCCACAACATATAGAACAGTTTTTGGTGGACAAAGAGATTTAATGTAAAAGATAAGCGAAAGAAAATTTTGAACAAAAAAACAAATTTGACAATTGAAATAAATTGACAAACTTTTTTTAATATATAAAAAAAAACGAAAAACTATTAAAACTAAATTTAAATTAATTAAAGATCAGACCCTAACCAACAAATAACTTTAAGAAAGATTCTTTAATTTTTTATAAATTCCCATAAATTTCTATAAATCATTATCAATAAGTGATATTTAATTTGCAATCATTATATACCACACGACGTATACTTAATAAATGTTTAGCTTATCACTTAAATTACTCATACTCTTACTATCTCGCTCGCTCCCTCTCTCAAAAACAAACACTCTCTATGCAAGAAAATCTTTGTAAAACAAAAATAAAACAAAATCAAATTTTGGCCAAGAACCTACAAAACAAAACAAATAAACAGTTAATATAAACAAAAGAGAGAAAATGGCTTTCTCTCTCTCTTTTAAATAATATCTTTTAAAACACACTCATTTAACACATAATAACAAAACAAATAAACAGGCATTTTATTGATGTCATTGATGATTTATCTTTAAAATGTTTATGTTGTTGCTGTTGTTATTATGTTTGTTAGTGCGTGAGTTTGTTTTTTTAAGTTTGCGCGCCAATTTGAAAACTTAATAATATTCTTTGTAAATTTTAAATTTTATAGTAAATTTTATGACTTAAATCTTTATAAATTCTAAAATTAATGTTAAAAAAAAAACAATATTAAAACTAAATTATGGAACATAATAATGCAACAACAACTTCAACAACGAATTTGCGCCAACAGCAGCAGCAACAACAACAACAATCGTCTAGAGAACAACAATTAACACAAAAATTACAAGAGCAACAGCTTCATCACCAGCAACAACAACAAACAAATAATAACAACAATGAAAATCAACAACAATTTTGCTTAAGATGGCATAATCATCAGGTAAGTAATATATTTTTCTATGAAATTAAATGACAAATTTTATTAAAAATAGAAATTTTCCAAAGAAATTTTATGAATTGTTAAATAATGTAATGCAATAAAAGAAAAAACCTAAGCACACAAAACCATAATCTTTAGTTTAATGGAAAAATTCAAAGATTTCTTTAGGAAATTTAAAAATAATTGGACACTGATGGCAACATATCAATTTATACATACAGTATGAAATAACCTAAGCATACAGTTTCTTATAAAGAACTAATGTTATATGAATGTATATGTCAACACCGTAGAACAACAAAGATCTTCTATGGTGCCAAACTGTCTGTTTGACTACAATAGTTCAATGAAAGATAACAAAGAATATCACTCACTAATGGTGAATGCCTTTGTTGAAAACAAGTTTAGCTAGACTATAGACCGGGCTATAGACTATAGACTAGACTATAGACTGGACCATAGACTAGACTATAGACTGGGCCATAGACTAGACTATAGACTGGGCTATAGACTAGACTATAGATTAGACTATAGACTAGACTATAGACTAGATTATAGACTAGATTATAGACTAGACTATAGACTAGACTATAGACTAGACTATTGACCAGACTATAGACCAGACTATAGACTAGACTAGACTATGAACTAGACTATAGATTAGACTATAAACTGGATTATAGACTCGACTATAGACTACACTATAGTCTAGACTACAGACTAGACTATAGACTAGACTGTAGACTAGACTGTAGACTAGACTGTAGACTAGACTGGAGACTAGACTATAGACTAGACTATAGATTAGACTATAGACTAGACTAGACTATAGACTAGACTATAGACTAGACTATAGACTAGACTATAGACTAGACTGTAGACTAGACTATAGACTAGACTATAGACTAGACTATAGACTAGACTATAGACTAGACTATAGACTAGACTATAGACTAGACTATAGACTAGACTATAGACTAGACTATAGACTAGACTATAGACTAGACTATAGACTAGACTATAGACTAGACTATAGACTAGACTATAGACTAGACTATAGACTAGACCATAGACTAGACTATAGACTAGACTATAGACTAGACTATAGACTAGACTATAGACTAGACTATAGACTAGACTATAGACTAGACTATAGACTAGACTATAGACTAGACTATAGACTAGACTATATACTAGACTATAGACTAGACTATAGACTAGACTATAGACTAGACTATAGACTAGACTATAGATTAGACTATAGACTAGACTACAGACTAGACTATAGACTAGACTATAGACTAGACTATAGACTAGACTATAGACTAGACTATAGACTAGACTATAGACTAGACTATAGACTAGACTATAGACTAGACTATAGACTAGACTATAGACTAGACTATAGACTAGACTATAGACTAGACTATAGGCTAGACTATAGACTAGACTATAGACTAGTCTATAGATTAGTCTATAGACTAGACTATAGACTAGACTATAGACTAGACTATAGACTAGACTATAGACTAGACTATAGACTAGACTATAGACTAGACTATAGACTAGACTAGACTAGATTATAGACTATAGACTATACTATAGACTAGGCTATACACTAGATTATATACGAGACTATAGACTAGACTACAGACTAGAATATAGACTATAGGCTTGACTACAGACTAGACTATAGACTAGACTAGGGACTAGACTACAGACTAGGCTACAGACTTGACTATAGACTAGACTATAGACTATAGGCTAGACTACAGACTAGACTATAGACTAGCCTAGGGACTAGACTACAGACTTGACTATAGACTAGACTATAGACTAGACTATAGACTAGACTATAGACTAGACTATAGACTAGACTCTAGACTAGACTATAGACTAGACTATAGACTAGACTATAGACTAGACTATAGGCTAGACTATAGACTAGAGTATAGACTAGACTAGACTATAGACTAGACTATAGACTAGACTATAGACTAGACTATAGACTAGACTATAGACTAGACTATAGACTAGACTAGACTAGACTATAGACTAGACTATAGACTAGACTATAGACTAGACTATAGACTAGACTATAGACTAGACTATAGACTAGACTATAGACTAGACTATAGACTAAACTATAGACTAGACTATAGACTAGACTATAGACTAGACTGTAGACTAGACTATAGACTAGACTATAGACTAGACTATAGACTAGACTATAGACTAGACTATAGACTAGACTATAGACTAGACTATAGACTAGACTATAGACTAGACTATAGACTAGACTATAGACTAGACTTTAGACTAGATAGCCTAGACTATAGACTAGATACTTACTAGACTATAGACTAGATACTTACTAGACTATAGACTAGATACTTACTAGACTATAGACTAGACTATGGAGTAGACTATAGTCTAGACTCTGAACTAGACTATAGATTAGACTAGAAAATAGAAAAATTTCTCCAAATATCATTTAAAAACAGTTTTCTATATAAAAATGTCATGTTAAGACTGTTTCCTATAAGAAAAGTGAAAATATCAAAAAAAAATTTAAATTTTCCTTAAAAATTATGTTTTTTTCTTTAATAATTTTGGAAAAGTTTTCCATTAATTTTCATTTTACATTTTTTTAATAACCCATAAATTTCGCTCATAAAACGTGGATTTTTTTCTTTTTCCATTCAATTTATTTATAAAAAAAAACACACATACATACATTTGTATATGTTGGTATATTTAAAAAGAAAAAAGTTGTCAAATGACTGGACATTTTGCGCTTACTAAAAATGTTCAAAATGTCATTTGCTATAAAAGAAAAATAAATAAATATCCAAAAAAATACTATTTTTATACACAAGAAGAAAAAAAATAATTTGTTTTAGTTTTTTTTTGCTAGTGGTGTCCATAAGCAATGGATTTTTACTAGGAAATTTTTGCGCTTATGGGACAAAATTTTTATTTTTAAATTAAAAAAAAAAATACATCGAATTTGGATGAGCTTCAATGTGCAAATAGCTAAAGATTGTGTCTGTTTGTTGGTGTATTCGACAATCCAAAATTTTGTCTGTAAAAATAAAATTAACAAAACTGTTGAAGCGCAGGAAAGCCAGAAAGAAACAAAATACAAATAAAAAATTTGTGCAAGCAATTTGCCAAAAAACAAACAAACAAACAAACACTATCCAAAATATAATTTAAAATGAAAAATCATATTCAAATGCAAAAAAACTTGTGAAAACTACTTTGGCTGTTGCAATATTTTGAAATGTGTGTAAGAAAATATTTGGACAGTTTTAATGAAATGAGATTTATTAATATTTGGAAACACTCGCAACAAATATTAGACACAACATATTTTCTGTTTTAATTACATTTAGATTTTTTAGAAAAATAAGAAAAAAACATCTTAAATTGACAGCAGGCAAAAGAAATAAAGGGACTAAAAATTGTCGGTGTTTGTTTTAAAATTTAATAAGAATTCTACATACGACTGTGCCGAATCTTGTATACCCTTCTTAATAGTTTCTTATATTTTTTATCATACATAATCTTCCATCCCTGACTTTAACGTTAACTTTGGCAATAACAAAGCAATAACAACATACAGCTTTTATACACAAGCCAAACTAAATGCAACAACAACATATAACATACGTACATATGTTTCTGCGTGTTGTTGTTGTTTTCATTGTGTTTACATGGAAAAATTTCACTATATTTTTATGAGTAGTTTCGGAATTTTGCTCATATCTTTGTTATTTATGGACCGATTTTGCTGATTTTGAATAGGAATCATCGCAAAAGCATATCTGATAGAATTTTAAAGGATTTGGATCTCGAAGATATCTGTTGTCTTCGAAAAATTGTTTTCAACAAAACAAAAAGACATACGGACGGATGGACAGACAGACGGACATCGCTAAATCGACTATCTATAAAGATATAGAATATTACATTGTGAAAATTACATCTTAAAAGCATGCCTGATAAAAATGTAAAATACTTGGTTCCCGGAGATATAAGGGGTCTTCAGAAAATTCATTTCAACAAACATGTAGATAGACGGCCTGACAGACAGACGAACATCGTTAAAACCACTATCTATAAGAATTCAGAATATTATATTATTAAAATTACAAACGCAATGACAAACTTATATACTTATACCCCTGTAGGGTATACGAATTATTACTAAAATAAAGTGTTGAAAGAGATTTAAATTTATTTTAAAACAAAATTTGCCTAAATTCTTAAAAATGTCTTTCTTTTTCTTGTTTTTTCTAAATTACAGACCAGTTTATTAAGTACACTGCCCGTATTACTTGATCAAAGTCATTTAACAGATGTCACTATATCAGCCGAAGGACGCACTTTACGTGCCCATCGTGTGGTTTTAAGTGCTTGCAGTTCTTTCTTTTTGGAAATTTTTCGCACTCTAGAATCGACTCATCATCCGGTTATTATAATACCCGGGGCCTCTTTTAATGCCATTGTATCGTTGCTAACGTTTATGTATTCGGGTGAGGTGAATGTGTATGAGGAACAGATACCTATGCTTTTGAGTTTGGCCGAGACTTTAGGCATTAAGGGTTTGGCAGATGTGCATAATAATGTGAGTTGTTATTTTGAATAGAATTTAAAACTTTATTTACAATTTATGTTACTTTAGTTACAGAAACCTTGTAAAACCCCGGCAGACAAAGAACCTTTACATAGTCCTAAGGAGGAATTGCTGAAATCACCCACGCCCCCTTCTCCACCGCCTACTGCAGCCTCCTCAACTGTTAACTTTACTTTGCCTACCACACCCGCCTCTTCAGCCAATTTAAATAACTCGTTGCCGGCAGCCAATTTTAATCCTCTTTTATCTACAAAATTTCCCTCTCCCTTGGAAAATTTCTTTTTGAAATCTTTACAATTCTATCCCAATCTAATGCACCAGCCTTTGAACTTCTCCCAAACTGCCTTAAATAAGACTTCGGACCTATTGGCCAAATATCAACAACAATGTAATCTTTATCAAGCCAATATGGCTATTACTCCCAAAGACTTATTGCCCTCCCTCATGCACTCGGAGGAAGATTTACAAATGGCCAAAAGATTTTGTTCGGGTTTGGATAAGAAAACTGCTCTCAGCTCCCAACAATTGCAGCAAAATCAGCTTTCTCTACAGCAGCAAAAAGACATCAAACGTATCGACAAAATAGTGAAAAATTTGCGTGTTTCAAGTAACGCCGCCAGTGGTAGTGCGAGCTCTAGCAGTAAACTTGAAAAGGGGGCATCTGATAATTTAAGCAACTCCCCCTTATCAACACATTTACATGCACAACTTTCGCCCTTAAGCATTAAAACTTCTATGGATAACTACAGCTCCACTCCCTCTCCCTTAATCAACAGCAAATCTTCACTCTTCTCGAACACTAGCAACACCGACACCTCTAGTCCTTTGCACTCACAATTACCCTATAATATCTCGCCCGAGGATCAATTGAAACTACAGCAACATTTAGATAAATATGCTCAATCTTGTGCTCGCACCATGGAAGTGGCCAATGAAAGTTTAAAAAATGAGGCGGCCAGATTAATGTCTAATGAAAAACTTAGCTCCTCCCAGAGTCCACAAACTAAGCCTCCTTCCAACTCAAAATTATATGCCACTTGTTTTATTTGTCACAAACAATTGAGCAATCAATATAATTTAAGAGTGCATTTGGAAACGCATCAAAATGTGAGGTTAGTTTGTATAGCATTCAAAACAATTTAAACAAATTAATAATTTCCATAATTTTCTTTAAAGATATGCCTGTAATGTTTGTTCTCATGTCTCGCGCAGTAAGGATGCTTTGCGTAAACATGTTTCCTACAGACACCCGGGGGCTCCCTCGCCCTGTGAAACTGAGGCCAGAAGGAAAAGGGCCAATAAGGTTTTAGCCTCCCAGTTAAATGCTGCTGCAATGGCTCATACCTCACCCTCCTCGGGGGAGGTAACACCCACCTCACCCAATACTTTAACACATTTTCCCACAGCCTCTACCACCAGCAGCAGCTCTACAACAAATGATTTGAATTGCAATGAAAGTTCCGCTTTAACAGCCGCCCAATTAAGTTCAGCCTATCAAATGTTTATGCCCAATCAATTTCATTTAGCGGCTGCGGCAGCTCAACAACAACAGCATCAACAACAAACAAACGAACAACAATCACCAAACTGTTCAGTGGCTTCTTTACCTCCGAAAGATTTTAGCCATAATTTAAGCTCTGCAACCTCCTCCTCCACCACTTCCACATTTTTAAATAACACACCATGTAGTCCTTCACACGAAAACACGAAATCATCCCCCGTACCCACCAATAATTCTACAACCTCTCCTCACAATCCTAACGATCTTTCTAATCCGACGAATACTAATAATGTAGAAGCGAGCTTAAGTCCTAATTTGAATACTTCTAATTAAGGACTTTTTAGAAGATAATTAATGTTTTCTTTGGGAAAACAAATTAGCTAAATACCACCGCTATGTTACTTTACTTTAAAAAAAAAAAACCTTCCCAATGTCTAGTCCCAACTGTGATATATTTGAAAAAAGTCATCATTTTGTTAAAAACTTTTAAACTTTCCCAAAAAAGGACTATTGTGTGAAGAAAATAAAGATTTTGAAACTTTTTCTTTAGATTAAAGGCTAGTCTACGGTTTAGTCTATAAAATAGTCTATAGTCTTTTCTATAGTCTAGTCGATAGTTTAGTCTATAGAATAGTCTATAATCTAGTGTTTAGTCTAGTGTATAGTCTATAGTCCAGTCTATAGTCTAGCCTTTGTCTAGTCTATAGTCTATTCTATAGCCTAGTCTTTAGTCTATGCTATAGTCTAGTCTATAGTCCAGTCTATAGTATAGTCTATAGTCCAGTCTATAAATTAGTCTTCAGTCTAGTCTATAGTGTAGTCTATACTCCTGTCTATAGTCCAGTCTAAAATCTTGTCTATAGTCCAGTCTATATTGTAGTCTATAGTCTAATCTATAGTCCAGTTTATAGTCTAGTCTATAGTCTACTCTATAGTCTATATTTATCTAGTTTCTTCTCTTCTCTTTAGTTTTTTCACAAAGTTTACGCTTTATCTCTTTCAACACAATAGTTCTTCTCAAATTTTGTCTTATTATGTTATTTAATAATTCCTTTCTTATTATTTAATATTTAAAATATTGGAGGCTTATCTTAGTTTTAAATTACTAGTTGATTTATGTTTCTTTACAAAAGATTTTTTGTTAATTATTGACTCCTATGGCGTATAAATGGATAATAGACTTATTCATGTTTCCCCTAAGCAAAAAACTAAAAATATCACGAATATTCCATGAAATTTTCAATGGTTTACATAATTCCATATTTCGATTTTTGTTTCACTCGAATATTCCGCAAAAGTCAATTTTGTTTCTAAAGAGCAGATTGATAATAGTGTTTTTCTTCAACTCGGGCCAAAATTTCCGAGTATCACGAATATTCCGTGAACTCTTCATCTAATTGCTGATGTTATTTCTTAAAATCTGAAAATTGCTTGCAAAATTTCTTCGCAAGAATACACAATTCTTTTATCGTTAAAGCGAACAAAATATGCTAGTATCACGAATATTCCTAGAACATTTTAATGATTTAAATAATTTTATCCTAAAATTTCTCTGCAGTTTCAAGATAAAACTTTGGAGAATGTATAAAGGAGAAAAGCAATGCTAATTCAATTAAAATTTTATTCGCCATGGGAGATGTTTATTTCTAGCCTTTAGTTGATTTTAAAGTTTATAAAAATGCAACATAAAATGTAACCATTCACTCAATCACATACACATTGTACACGTTTTCTACACTCTTTAGTTTAGTTTTTAAGTTAAGACAAAAACAAATTTTATACACTACATACACACATATACACCACTATGCACACAAAAGACAAATTTATACTATGTTTTCTTTTAAATTAAATTAAAAAAAAATAATATTGAAAATAAAAACAAAATTGTTTGGAACAAAAAAATGAAATAGTGTTGAACATTTTTAAGGCGGAACAGTTTTCCGAAATGATTGAATTGTAAGGAAAATGTTTAAAGCATTTTCTTGAGATTTAAGAAAAGGTAACTCATCAGGTGACAGATACGATGATACTCGCCCCTATTCTGAATTCAATCCGAATTGGAATTTTATTCAACAGTTCGGTTCGATGGTCCTTTACTAGTTGTTGCTAATGCGGAAACGTAATCAAAATGCGGAACAGAGGGGACTATTGAATACATACGTAAGTAAGAGTAAGTAAGTAGTAAGTAAGTAAGTAAGTAAGTAAGTTAAGTATTAGTAAAGTAAGTAAGTAAGGAATAAGTAAAGTAATATTAAGTAAGTAAGTAAGTTAAGTAAGTAAGTTAAGTAAAGTACGTACGTAATTAAGTCCGTCCGTCCGTCCGTTCGTCCGTCCGTCCGTCCGTCCGTCGTCCGTCAGTCCGTCCGTACCGTCAGTCCGTCCGTACGTCCGTCCGTCCGTTCCGTTCCGTCCGTCCGTCCGTCCGTCCGTCCGTCCGTCCGTCCGTCGCGTCCGTCCTCGTCCGTCCGTCCGTCCTCCGTCCGTCCGTCCTTCCGTCCGTCCGTCCCGTCCGTCCGTCCGTCCGTCCGTCGTCCGTCCGTCCGTCCGTCCGTCCGTCCGTCCGTCCGTCCGTCCGTCCGTCCTCGTCCGTACGTCAGTCCGTCCGTCCGTCCGGTCCGTCCGTCCGTCCGTCCGTCGTCGTCCGTCCCTCCGTGTCGTCGGCCGTCCGTCAGTCCGTCCGTCCGTCCGTCCGTCCGTCCGTCCGTCCGTCCGTCCGTCCGTCCGTCCGTCGTCCGTCCGTCCGCCGTCCGTCCGGCCGTCCGTCCGTCAGTCCGTCCGTCCGTCCGTCCGTCGTCCGTCCGTCCGTCCGTCCGTCCGTCCGTCCGTCCGTCCGTCCGTCGTCCGTCGTCCGTCCGTCCGTCCGTCCGTCCGTCGTCCGTCCGTCCGTCCTCCGTCCCGTCCGTCCGTCCGTCAGTCCGTCAGTACGTCCGTACGTCCGTCCGTCGTCCGTCCGTCCGTCCGTCGTCCGTCCGTCCGTCCGTCCGTCCGCCGTCCGTCCGTCCGTCCGTCCGTCCGTCCGTCCGTCCGTCCGTGCCGTCCGTCCGTCCGTCCGTCCGTCCGTCCGTCCGTCCGTCAGTCCGTCCGTCGTCCGTCCGTCCGTCCTCCGTCCGTCCGTCGTCAGTACGTCACGTCCGTCCGTCCGTCAGTCCTTCGTCCTTCCGTCCTTCCGTCCGTCCGTCCGTCCGTCGTCCGTCGTCTGTAAGGTAGTACGTCAGTAACGTAAGGAATAGTCGTGCCTATAGTCCAGTCTACTATATAGTCGAGCCAAAATTTCTGTATATGATCTGGTCGGTAGTCTAGTATATAGCCTAGCCTGTTGTCCAGTCCATATTTTACTATATAGTATAGCCTATAGTCATGTCTATAGTCTAGTCTATAGCCTAGTCTATAGCCTAGTCTACAGTCTAGCCTAAGGATTTTCATACAGTCTAGCCTAAGGACTTTCATAGAAATATATTACATAACGTCTAGTCTACACTCTGGAATAAAGTTTCGTATATACTCCAAACTACAATATACTCTGTAGTTACAGTCTACAATCTTGTATTGCCTTCAATCTTGTCTATAGTCTAGTCTATATTATAGATTTTAGTCTTGTCTATATTCAAGCATTTAGTGTAGTCTACACCCTAATATATAGTATATTTTTTAGTCTTAATATATAGCCTTCTCTAAAGCCTAGTGAGTAAATAAGAAGTAATATATATTCCTAGGAATATTCATAGGACTAACTATTAAGTTGTTAATCAAATATTAAGAAAAAATGTAGCTTTATCAAGCCAATTTCGCCATGATACTAAGGACTTATTGTTCTTACTAATGCTCCCAAAAGATATCAAATTAATGACATATATAATATGTAGTAGATAGAATTCAGCCATTCAATATTTAAGGATATTGTATCGTTTAACAAAAAACTAGCTCTTACGTAAGAGTTGTATTTAAATTTTTGGTATTATAATAAGATTACCCAAAAAATGTCATACATACCTGTGAAACTTGCTTATTTTGTTAGTAGATGAAAATGTGAAATTAAAAATGAATTTTTGAACTGCTTTGAAATGATTGAGATGAGATTTCTATAGTTTAAAGAGTCTTGAATTAGTTTAAAGTCTTGAGTCTTGAATAAATCTTGTTTAAATAAGTAACTTGATTGAAGAATAACTTGTTTATCTATAAAACACAAAGAAAAATTAAAAAAAGTCCTTAAAAAATATACTTAAATATTACCTTTTAACTTAATATATGTTTTCTTGATTTAAATGGATCACTTTGTAAAAAAAATTATTGCAAAATATGTTTTTTTTTATTTTGTTTTTTTGATATAAAATTTACGCTTCCAAAAACGTAGTTAGAATTAGAATAGAAAAAAGAGTGTATTTGTTTTGGTTTTTAAAGCAAATTGAAAGAAATCTACAATTAAAAAGAAACATAAAATAATTACAAAACAGAATAAATTGAAAATATAAGAAAATAAATTAAAAAAAAAAATACGAACTTTTCTTTTGAATACTTGGTAAACTTATAAACAAATGCAAACGTAAAACAGGGCAGGAGTGGAAGTAGTTGTAATGATAACAGGGCAAAATTGAGAATATAAAGTTACAAATAAAATGCATTAGATGAAAACTTTCGAGGAAAGCCAAGAAAAATGAGTAGTAGTAGTAGTAGTTAATAATTTGTGTGTTTGTTTTAAAGATACAATTAATTGAGCATAAAGAAACACATTTATTTCAATTAAATGGTTTCAACATGCCAGACTTTGGTATTACAATCTTGACCGGTAGAGATCACAGTGTTATTGTCCAACCATACTAAACGAGTAATTTGAGATTGAGGATGAGCGTCTAAGGGAAAAAGAAAAGGAAAAAAATTACAATTTTGTGGGAGATATTAAGAAAAGTGAAAAACTTACTTTTAATGATGGTATGTTTGCTAGGATTAGACACCGACCAGATGATAATAGTGGTATCCAAAGAACCACTAGCCACTAAAAGAGAATTAGGTGACCAGGCCACTGTATTAACTTTAGCATTATGGAAGCCCCATTCTTTATTATGAGCTGGTTTATATTCCTCCACTGAATACAATACAACTTTACGGTGAGCATCACAAGCCACCAAATACTTATTGTCGGGTGAGTAGGTGCAGTCGGTAACAGCACCCAAATGTTCCAATTCGCATTTCAACTCCAAGCTAGTACCCTTTAAAGAGTAAACACGTAATTTTTGATCATCACCGCCTACAGCAATTTCCAGGGTTTCAGGATTGGCAGTAATACTGCTGGCTTCGTATTTAATGGGTAAAGAGAAGACTTTCTTTTGATCTTGGACCAAAGTGATTTCCTTGACACAGGCCAAGGCAATAATGTTTTCGTTGCGTAATATAGCCAAACCACGGGGTTGGCAATTTAGTTTGACTACATAGTCGGTGAAAGCATTGGATTCAATGCTAAATTGACGTAAACTATCATCAATGCCGCAGGTGTAGACAAAATCACCCCAAGCAGCAATGCCGTTCATCTGGTTTAAAGGAAGTTACAACAATTAATTGACAAGTTCCCTTTGATTTTTAAGAAATCTTAACTTACTTGATTACCATGTCCAGCACCCTGTACACGATCATTAACACCACTTCCTGAATTCCAGCTAGTAACAACACCATCATGACTACCAGTATAAATAGTGCTACGATCATCACTTAAACCCAAAACAGTAATAGGTTTATTATGACCTTTAATAACACGCAAAGGTTTGGTAGGATCATTAACATCCAAGTAGCTAATGTTACCGGACAAGGAAACAGTTAATAAATGCTCTCCTTGCCACAAACAAGACACCTGTTGATCATCTACGGTGGTGCCCATAACAAATTCTGAGATCAATTCTCTAGTCTCAACATTCCACAAACGGCAAGTCTTATCACCGGAACAGGTTAACAATTGGGTACCATCGGGTTTCCATGCCACAGCATAGACACCGCCCTTATGAGCAGGACTGCCAAATTCACCTATCAATTCCGAAGTGGCTCCGTCATACATAAAAACTTTGCCATCAAAACCAGCAGAGGCAAAGTATTTGCCATCGGGCGAATAGCGTACGGCTTGCACGAAACGTGAGTGTTCCTGTTTGGTCATTTTGAACTTGAAGGGTGGACCCTCGAAAATGCCAATGGTGTTGTCTTCACTGCCTGTTATAAAAATAAATAAATTTTGAATAATTTTCGATTTCCTTGGGAGAAAAAGATAAATCTTACCTGTTACTATACGGAAAGGTCTAGCGGGTCTAAAATCACATGAATTAATGGGTTTAGATTGTCCACTGATTTCACCTACTGAGGTGCCGGTTTCAGTCATGAAAACATGACCAAAACGTTCACGTCCTTCGCCTACTACAACAATACGTTGATTGTCGGGAGACCAGGCAATATCCTTAATGGGTCCACCAATAGGTTGAAATTCATTTTTCAATATATGCTCCTTGTTAACGGTATCCCAAATACGAATTTTACCCGATTGATCTAAAATTAAAAATAGCAAGATATCAGCATTATAAAGCAATTTTGGAAAAATTTTAAATAATTTTTAGAAAATTACTTTAACGTTTTAAGGGCTATCGCTAAAGATACTAAATCCTGTCTCTTTATTCCTTAATATTTGCTGAGTTTTGTCAGAAAGTTATACAACTTAATAGTGGCCAATTTAACACCATTTCCTTGAGGAATTTTAATAATTTAACGACATTGTAAAAACATTTTTTTAAAAGCTATTGATATCTAGCGAATTCAAGACCTATGATCTACCAAAAAGGTATTGTATATCTATTTCAAATCTCAGAACAATTTTCAATTCAGAATGCTTTCACTCTATGATTTTCTAAAATTCTAAACGTATTTACACATGTCTACTTCTTTATTTTTTAAATTTTCTTATTTCCACTTGCATTTCTTGTTTGTATTGGAGAAAAGTTTTTCTCATATATAATAACAAAATATTCATAGAATAAAGAAAAACATTCTAAAATTTCTATCACATAAAAACCACTCAAACTGTCTCTATACCTGATAATGTATACTAACTACATGCCCACTTTCTTTACACATCGTTGGTCATATACATAATTATAAGCTGACTAGATGCAATAACACATTAAAACAAAAAGCATTATAATACTTTTAATATTTAATATATTAAATGCGGAAATAAAATAAAACACTATTAAAGATTTAGTCACTCTTTCACAAAACAGAGCTTGACTTCATTCATACCAATGGGAGATGCAGAGAGGGAATGAGTCATTCCTCATTTTTCTTAGTTGCTGCTAAGAAAACAAAAAACTCTATAAGCTTTACAAATGAGGTTAAAATAACAGTTAATTTGGTGTTTTTAGAAAATCAACTAATTTCTGTAGTGAATTTGTTTTGGTTAATAACTAGAAAAAGGGGGGAA